>NW_009930125.1:0-17605 GCF_000696875.1 Nestor notabilis | reverse complement strand
TATATTATTTATTATTATTATTTATATTTGTTATATTAAAACATTGTTTATTATCCAAAAGTTCTGTCACTCTTTAAACATTGAATCCAATGTAAAAAGGTTCTGCCAAATCTGCAATTTTTATTTAATCATCTTGAGATCCTTTCTCAGATAACTTAGAAAGGAAATACCCTTGGTACAGTTACAGAGAATACCTCTTCTTCTGATAAATATAAGCTTATATTGTTTAGGAGAACTACACTGTTCCAATAAAATGGTCATGCAAACATTAAGTATGAGCCAGTGTAGTAGAGCTAGTTTCCCACTGACACTGTCCATCTCCGTATTTACTGATGTTTGTGATGTAACTGGGCAAAGTTATTGAAAAAGTCCAAGAGTTAATCAAATAAATCCAAAATATTTACCTGTTTTAAGGCCAAATTGCCAATTATAAGGTTCCATTTCTCAATGGGAGAATCCATTTTTCCAACATTTACCTGTCAAAATTACAAAGGAATTTCAGACAATTTACAATTGCGTTACTTGAAAATGCACTAACGAGGAAGAAATCCATAAATAATTCAACTCAGACAATGAAAAGAGACATTCTGAAAGCAAATTAAAGCCAAGCTGTACTTATTTTAAGTCAAGTATTGCTGTTGATTCTAAATTGTACTTAAAGAAACTATTCAAAAGTAGCTAAACTTAGTGCAGTTTTTCACATTAACTTGTTTAATGTTTTCTTTACTGTGCAAGATATTCTAGCCACCTGAGATTCCAGGAATGTCCAAGCGTCACCAGCAATTAGATCAGTGGCTGAAAAGGAAACTTAACAGTGTGCAGCCACTTTAGACTGAACTTGTTTCTATGGTCCTTAAATTCTACAAGCCAATAGAAAACTGTGTAGATACATGTGTGTGTGGACACATACACTCTCACGCAAGTGTGTTAATTGATTGCAATGAAATTATATGCATAAACAGGAAGTGCTTACAGAAGACCAGAAACCACATCTAATACTGTTTCGTATTATACAAAATAGCTAAAGACTTATGATGCTGTAAGTCTAAACCTGAGGCAGTAATTGGAAAAACACCAAACAAATTATTCTAAGAAATGACAAAGGATATACACATTTTTTTATAACATATTTCCTACTTTTACTTTTTTTTTTTGAGTTATGGGACAAGATCCGAAGAACAGTACATACCACTGCAGTGTGACTATGTTCAAAAATAACTTCCTTTTTGAGGAAACTGAATGATTTTTTACGTGTTGAGCATAAATTGTAGTGGTTTTTGCCACAGAATACTAATTTATAAGATAACATACTTCTCAAAACACAGGAAGTCTTAATGCCTATATTCTTCATCTTTGATGTCTTTCCAGTAGGTTTTACTTCCCTTTTTTTTTTCCATTTTGTTCCATTTTGTGATATTAGTGACTTGCAAGGAACAAAGTACTAAAAGAAATGCTAACGTCAAAACTTAGAAATATAATAAGACACTTTATCTCAGTCTACACTATAAACACTTTGCAGTATTCAAAGTACAATCAAAGCTCTGCAAATACATGCATTAAGTTTAAATTTTACAGCAATATTTAAGGAAGTGCAGATAAAAGTCTCCTTTGAGTCCTTCCTAAATATATATGCTAAATGGACAAAATGGCAGGCCATGGAGAGAGCTTCGCTTTTTTTCTCCTTTGAAGAAGTTTTAGAACATTACCTAAAAAAATCCTTGTTAAAACAGTAATCTTGCAACATGTTTAATCCAGCCTAAAGTGACCTGCTGCCAAATGGCATAGTTCTTCTCTCCCCTAGTATCAGCTACATGTTCACGTTTTCTCTCTTGAACCAGATCTACCAACTCCATGTGTTAGTTCATGGCAACTTAAATCTGCTTGCTGGTTTTATGCAAAATGCTTTTTTTTAGGGAGTGAAAAGGGGTTATCTACAAAATTATCTAATCCATCACATGCAACCATGCACAAATGCTCTTAGGGTTTGGAAGGTAGAAAAAGAAAGAGCAGGACCACTCCTTTCAGCTGCAGATTGCCATAAAGTAAAATCAAGTTTATTGTGATACTGTGGGATAGGTGGACCTAAACAAAAGGTCTGTAAAGTCATATTGCTAATGCCTAATCCCGATAATACACAGCCAAAACAAGAGTCTGCAAGTTTACAGGAATGACTGGATGAATGATGTCTTGGTGTTGGGTTTTTGTTTTATACTTCCTCTTAAAAAATGAAAAAAAAAAAAATAAAAATAGGAAGAAAAAGTAACAGTGTGAACTGAGACAATAAAAATGACCCAAACTACAGAATAAAGCTGAAAAATACAAAAGACACAACATAAATGCTGTGCTTGAAAGGACAGTTGACCTAAGTATACCACACACAGTGATGCCAGCACAGCAGTGGGCAGAGGGAGAAGGTCTTACATTAACATTAGTACCAAAGAGAAGTACAAGCTATGCTCTGTGGTAGATTAAAAACACAGTCTTTAGATAGGTTTAGTGAAATCATAGAATAATAGAACGGTTTGGGTTGGAAGGGACCTTTAAAGTTCATCTAATCCACTCCCCCTGCAATGTGACTGATTCTAAAGCGGATGGGAAAGTCAACAGTAGAAATGCAAGGTCGTGCACTTATGGACTAATAGTTGTGACCAGTAAGAAGCAGCTAAAGTAGGAATCTGGGCAACAAGACGAATGAAGGTGATCAGACAACACTTGAAACCAGATGCATTATGGGTAACAGAAACTTGCTAACAAGACTTTACTTTTCGGCTGACTACATAATTACAATGAAGTACAGATAATTAGCTTGCAGCCCCAAAAGCATAGATGTGTGTGCAAATTCAGATGCAACTGTAAGATAACCGGGCAAAAAGGGTAAGAATTAGCTCCAATGCTGAACCTGTTAGAAATTTCCTCTTTAAAGGGTAAAGCTATTCACAGGGGCACAGCCTTGCATTTACTGTAAAGATAGTATCTGGTGGGGAGCCACCTAGTGCAAATCTAGGTCAGAGAAGGGAAGATTAATCACACAACTGCCTCCAACTAGCTGTTTAGATAGGTTCTGAATTAACACTCCTTTCTGTTTTCACCTGGTATGAGGATGACAGGACCAAAGATTGGATGGCTAAACTGAGTAAGGGTCAATGAAATCAATGCAAAGAATGCTAAGTTCAGAATAACCTATTTCATAGAGGTCTGACAGAACTGACATGAAAATTGCAGGTCTAGTGGTAAGCTTTTTGATTAAGCTCTCCAGTAAGCTGTAACACAGCACCTCTTCTTAAAACCTGAGGGAAATAGAGCAATCAACGCAACTGTCCTGGAGTTCAAATTCATACCTGGCAGTTAAGCCCAAGCTGTCACCTGTGAGAAGCTACATGTAACATGTAGTAGGTTTCCACAGGCTTTTTGTTTGTTTATTTGTTTGTTTGTATTTTAACTACTAATTAGAAACATTACAGAGGTCTTGCGTATTTGTTTGCCTCTGCAGTAGCACTAGCAGGGATGTGGCTGGCTATCCAGCTCTCAGACCTGGGCACATAGCAACTGGTGCTGAGTAAAAAAGATACATGAGAAAACTGGAAGGTTCTTTGCAAGATAAAATCTTTATTTTTTTTTTCTGTTTGTTTTTTTATTGGGTGGGGTTTTTTTAACATACAAAAACTAAATATTATCTTGTTAGCATTACCTTGATAATGACTCATCTGTGCTGTTCTTATTTTGTACAGTATTATTCTCTTAAATCTCCACTGTGTTGTGCACATGTACATACACACACTCGCTCCACTACATTTCCTGATGAACTCTTAACCAACTAGAACAAATTAAAGCCACCACTGACAAAAGAGAGAACATTCACTGAACTGTGACAAGCCTCTCCCTCCTCCCTGCGAAGGATTTCCAATAACTTACAATATGACTAAGGAAGTCCCAGAAAGTATTTCAATCACCTGTGTAACTTAGTCCAGGGTCTGCCATGGCTCTCGAAGAAAACAGGTCATACAAGGAAATCAGACGCATTAGAGAACAAACAACAAAACCAGAAAACCCCATGTTTGTTGATGCAAAGCTGGGAAGTAGCTTGGTGCCAGTGGTGCCGTGGCTGTGACTTAGAGCAATGAAAAGAAACTGGAACTCCCACATGCCACATAGCACTGTCTAAAGGAACGTACACTTCACTGACCTCTTCTTAGCCAGTTAATTAACCTTTATGGTAAAAGGATGTAAACAGCACTGGAAAACCTCATTTGGCCAAGACAGACTTATGACAATTTCTGGCACAGGGGTGAAAGGAAGCCTTCATGGCATGCTTGAGTAAAAACCTCTGAAGCTTTCAGAGATTAGTATCTTGGTGAGACTTACTGACAGTGGTAAACGGCACTAGTAACACTCCTCAGACTAAGCCCCCTCAGAACAGACTTGGTAGGAGTTCTGGCTTCAATTGGCTCTGAAAAATCATGTTGAAGACATCTACAGATCATGTTACCACATAGTCACTGGGATACTCTTAAGAATAAATTTTGGACTGAGAGGAGCGGCCTGAACCTCATGATGCCAACTTCAGTTAACCTCTGAACACGCAGCCAGTGTTGTGGAAACTCCAGTATCCGTTAACTGTGTCTGTGAGAGGGAGACTTTGGTAACAGTTGTTGGATAATAAGAACTGAAGTCAGGATTCCCAGAGCATGAAAAAGGTCCGCATAACCCTTTTCAAAATGCTTCCTGAATGCTGAGAGGTTCACAAATGACGTGACATTAGTGAGGATGGGGAAACCAGCCACTGACTGGCCCAGAGAAGAAGTTCTGGAGTCATTACCTGGCAAAGGTCATAAGCTCAATTGAGACAAAGAATTAAAGATCCCATTAACTGAAGCAGAAGTGGTGGAACTGACTCTGACCCTCTTTTTTTAAGCCTTCAGTAAGGCACTGGTAGATCTTGGACTTCGCTGATTTTTCACTATGCAATACAAGCACTTTCGATCCTCAGGCCATGAACTGTACCAGTCAAATTAAGCAACAGGTCAGCAGCAAAAAAAGTAAGGTAAAAGACAAAAGTATCCATGCCTGACAGTAAAGGCAGTAAGGTTTAAACACAAAATATTGTTAAGAAACAATAAGAATACTCAGAAAAGTATCAAACAGAAAACAAGACTGAAGAGCTAAGGCTGCCATTGACAAAGATACAACAGAACATGTCAACTCTTGTGTATGAAAGAATGGATATGGGACAAAAATAATCGATTTCTATAATGGGCATGACACAAGCAAACCTCCATAGGACTTCTCACGCTATGTCCATCACAGTGTGCATTTGGGCAATAACTCAATATAATATGGCAATGACATTTATTAATGACAGAAAACTGAGCGACCTTGTCAGTACAAACCATTGTAATATTGTACAAAACCTGAATGTTCTTGAGGATTGCAACAATGAAAACGGATGAAATTCAACAGTAGAAATACAAGGTCATGCACTTATGGACTAACAATATTTCCTACAGAAGATGGGATTGACAGCTGGAAAAGACACAAAAGGCGAAATACTCGGACACAGTCATTAATCACAGACTGTGAGGTCAGTACCTGACACTGCTAGGCAAGTAAGTACATACAAACCTATAAAGTTTCAGGAGCAGTTTCTGAGGGAAATAGGGATGTGCTATTCTACAAAATCATAGTTAAGTCTCATCTGGAGTTATATATACACCTTTGACCAAACATTTTCTAGAAAGACTGAATCAGGCAGGAAGAGGCAGAAAGTGGGGGCCTTACAGAAGTATGGGAAAATTATCTTACAAAGGAGAAGCACTGCATTAGGCATTGTCTTCCAGAGATACACAGTTCCAGTACTAGAAATGGTTTAGCCATGTTATTAGAACATTCACACGAACACAAAAGATATATGGTAAGGTAATCTGGCTTGCTTAGGCTAGAAGAATTAAGGGATGGAACATCCCCTGAGACACAGAAAAGAGCTATGACAAATACATAAGAAAGAAGACATAGAAAAAAAATAGTTACGCTCTGTTACACTGTTGACATACACAAAAAATAAGCAGATCCTCCCCCCCCAAAAAAAAACCACCATAACAAAAAAGAAGTAAAACTATTTAGCCAGAAAGCTACAAGAGAGTTTCTTACAGTTTGATCAACGAAAGTCTGGAATAGCAATTTAGCAGTTCTTTATTTTGGTGCCACACAAGTGGTCTTTAAAAAACTGTGTTCAAAATGTGCACATTTTATTAGCCTATTCAAAGCCCCTCAAGGCCAAAGAGATCTATCAACCCTATAGAAAACACATATAACTCTGAAAAATCTACTTTATATGTTCTGAATGATGACTCAGAGGAGACTCAAAGAAGTAAAATTTTGATGTGTGGAGATTAGAAGAGGGTCAACTTTTTAACTTTGCAATTTAGTAACAGATTTAAAGAGCCCTCCTAACAGCCAGATTAAAATATAAACATAAAATGTTTATGTCTATGTGTTATAAATGTGTTTGTTTTCCTTTCAAAATATTTACAACAGATATCTGAAGAACGAAGGGGAAGAGAAAGTTACTTACAGCCGTTGACAGTCGGGATGCCAAGGTCATTTCCAAATTTCCTTTGAGACCAAGAAGTGCAGGAACCAAGATAAAAACTTCAGTAACATTCTTGAACACATCCCAATGCTGTATAAAGGATACAGTGGGAAACATTAAATCGAAAAATTAAAGGATCTGCAAAATATTCAAAAACTCCTGTAACTCACAACTTAATCCTCGGAAAAAAAAATAAAAATCAATCTTTTTCTATTAGACCTAAAAGTCTAAAGCCAAAACTGTTACCTATTTAGATACAAAAGATTCATGACCGCATATTACTACTTCAAAGATGAGAATATCTAAAGGAACAGATACAAAGTTTGGCCTTAAGATGTCATTAACTACAAGTTGGGTTTTTTCATGACTAAAATAGTACCAGGTACTATGACTGCTCTTGAATTCTGCTCTTAATTTACAAAAATATTTTCATCTTTTCCCTTCCAGCTGAGTTGAAACCTCACATAAAAACGGCAAGGAATTACTTGTGAACAGAGCCTGTAAGTGAAAAAAGCTGATCTTCATTCTTTTCCTTCTAAGAGTAAAATTTAGAAGAATACAGTTTTCCAAAACCCAGATTTTATAAAGCAAGCTCTTTAATTTTTTGTGTGCTGACTTCTCAGCACTGAAATTCTGGGCTATTTTGTATGTCTGTCAATACATAATTTGTAATCATTTACCAACTTCAACTAAACAAAACTGTAAACTGTCTTTGTATTCAGGGATTTGCAATCATTTATGTTATTATTTCCCTGTCCATGGCGGGGGGTAGGAACTAGATGATCTTAATGTCCTTTCCACCCCATTCTATGATTCTATGATTGTTTTAATTAAAATAAAAGGATTTGGTTCTCAAATGTAAACAAGATCTGAGAATTACGTATATGTGAAGATATGTATCTATATACCACTGGCAAAAATAGACATATAATTGGTTGTAAACAAGGTCAGAATGTGTTACTGTCTTCAAATCTCCATTTTCGAAACATGTTCTGTCACACTGCAAAATCCTGCTTCACTGACATCACAGTTTAAGGATTAGTTTGAGGTGAAAAAAGATAGTACTGGCACTTTATGCTTGCCTTTGTGCCACATCTTTCTCATTCATAGACTGGAAAACAATAAAGATTGAAAGTAATATAGAAGCAAAAATGAAGATACATCCCAGTCCAGCTCAAAAAACAGCTATACAAACACATTCCTCTAAGAGGAAGGAAGACAAAGTGAAATAATTTGGTTTGAAGCCAGTAGTGGCAGTAGACACAACTGCCTCTTTTGGCTGATCATTATGCTGTGTCATGCAGCAAATCATATATTAACCATGTATAAACAAAGCACTTGTAAGAAGAATACATTGGTAAAGATGTAAATGAACAAAGCATAAGACTGGTGTAAAACAGTGTACGGAAGCAGTAAAGTTTGCATGCCAATTTTTATTTTCCTTTTTCTTGATGTATAGAAGTCCAAGCTTCCCTCACTCTTAGGATTTTGAGTGACAGTCACCTCTTACCCGTCTTGAACTTTGTAAACTCTTTAAATTTAGCTAAAGAGAAGCCCTAAAGCTGAATGAAACAAATGAAAAAACACAGATTAATTTCTCTATTGTCTTGCAGTTTAAATATTGTGGTTATTTCATATTTTTTTGTATTTTTTGTGAATATAGGAAGAGAGAATCCATGAGGTTTGTACTTAAAATAAATTTCAGTCTTTAAAAAGACAAGTTAGGTAAAAATAAAAAGTAAATGGAGCCTTCAAAAGGCAAAGAGAACTCAAGAAAATAAGCTAGTGCAATAAACCTTTCTTAACTGTTACTATCGCCAGAATTTTCTTCAAATATCACTGCACAGAGAACTATTTCATAGGCAACTGTTACTTTTAAATCCACTGAAAAGCTGCTAACATCTTCAACTGTGTTAAACTAGAAACCAGTCCTAAAAATGTTCCGTATCAGTAGGGTCTTAGCGATATCACCCTCCAAAACAGGTTTTAAAAATATTATTAAACTTCAGTCCTAAAATTGAGAGTAAGTTCTATTTGATCTTAGCCCTGATCTTTAGCATTATCAGCTAAATCTGCTACCACAAACCAAGATAATGTGGCTTCTCTGGACCTACTACAATTATATGTCAAGGTGGACCTCACTTAGCAGCCCTGCTCAACCACTGCCGTTTGTAACAGCTTCCGTTATATCTAATGTTATACAAAAACGTCACACCTGAATTTTCAAAAAAGCTGTAAATCACGTAATACTAATTTCATATAACATATGAATGCAATGCACATATTTATATACCATAGGCATTATCAGGGACAAAATCTACACAATATTACAGAAATTGCATAGACTTGAAGCACTCAAAGAGATGAGATAATGCAATACATTCTTCAAATCCTTTTAAACTCCTATGTATTACAGAATCATAGAATAGTTAGTGGTGGAAAGGACCTGTGGAATCACAGCTAATTAGAACTCCCACTATGTTTACATTTATTAGTGTCATATTTCTATCCTTAGTTAAAGCACAAGTTAATGGTTTTATTCACCAGCTCACTGTGGCTAAGCAACAACACTTACCAGGACTTGAATGGTTCCAAATTAAACATTTCAACTGTTTAAGATGAGGTTTAGGAGAAAGGAGTTCATAGCAGCAGAACCATACAGACCTAATCACTCCTCAATATTTAAACATCTACAGTATCACATATTAGGATTATACACATCATATGTATTAGAATTATACACATATACCTGTTAAAAAAACATCTTCCAAAGCAAATACCAACCTGTACAATGTCCAAAACCATGCCAGCAGAAACAGTTCCAAATCCTGCTAGCAAAAAAGGTACAAGTATCTGTAATGCCATAATACTACTAGATTCTTTGGGTTGTTTTCTACTTCCTTCCACAATGATATCTTCATTACTGTCACTAGATAGGTTGTCTTCCTGCAACATGGCTTCTGTTTCCGAAGTGTCCATTCCATCGCAGTAATTATAATTGGTAAAATCATCATATTTAGGGCTACAGCTAGATGGGCTGTGTCCACTGCTACCATGAAAACTTGGTTCTGAGAAGTGATGGTATTCTGTATGTTGTTCAGACCTAACATTAAAATTGTGTCCTGCTGGTTGTAATCCATCTTGCCAGACCCCATTCATTTTCTTGTGTCTTTCATCCTGGCTTATTTGGTAAACAACAGGAACCATACTCAAAAGGAGCCTCAAAAACTTATCAGACTGAATTGTACTAAGATTTATGGTCCAGTTTACAAAACGTTCTCTGTCGTGAACTTTGTGGTTTGTTTTGGAGATGGTAGATCTGCCTTTACAGTTAGTCATAGTGCTACAAAAGTACAGATTGAAAAGCAGTTTGTTCTTCAGATGTCAGTGAAGAAATCTTGTAGGTGAGTCATTAAGTGCCATGCTTGATGACTTTAAAACAGATAAACCAAAAGGATCCTTTTTTTGCATGCAAAGATGTTTTTTCATTGATCTCAGATCTTCAACAATTCCACAAGCAAGACTGGATCTGCAAAAAAGTAAGAAGCATATATTCAAGTTTTATAATATTTTAACTCTACAGAAGACATGAGATGCTGGTTAAAATTTTCCCATCACCCAGTATCTTTCCAAAGCAAGTTATTTGTAGAAATGCCAATATCCTCCAACGTTTAACTGCTTAAAGTTGAAAGAAATTAGAAGGTAAAAAGGGAAAGCTGGTGGGTGAGGAAGTTTCACAAACTGGTGCTCTTCCCAGTGAAAGAAAGACACAGCAGTCTGGACTGTAAGTGACTTGGTGAGGGCCTGGCTTTTGCCTTCTTGAAGCCCAGGAAGTCAAAGTCTTCAGGCAAATACTGTCTGTAGCCCTAGACTTGCAGCATCCTTGAAGGCAGTAGGTCCCAAGAGGAAAGTATTTCTACAAGAAGTAAGGGTATGGACAAATGAAACACACATGATGCACTGTGGGGCCACTGTTGTTCCTCCCACTCTATGCTAATGGCAAGGAGCCCAGAAAAAATAAGGAAAAGGACAAGTTTCAAATTACTGTCAGAGGTGATAAACCCAAAGTAATATTCTGGGTGTCAAAGATCTCATATTTTGACAGTCCCTGCCCTCCATCCCCATAAAAAGATGACAAACCAATATTGGTATGTACAATTCAAAAGCATGACAATTCAAAATCCTAACAACTGACTTTTCCCTGAAGCAAACATACAAATTATGTTAAATATAAAGAGCTACTATATACATAACAAAACTGGACAATTTTTCTTAAAATACTACATCAAGGAAAGAAAACAGTAATGACATTCAGACCAATCTAAAATAGCCTAAATTAGTAAATATAAAAATAAACCCACAGTATGGTATTCATAAATATGGCATATTAGAATTTTATTAAAACTAGAAAAGGGTTAGGACTTAAGACAAAATAAAGGTGTTTAAAAATCTTAGTTTATTTTCATTTTGTATGAGGTGTAGGTTGCAGATATTTCCTGAAAGATTGGTTATTCTGAGGTCTAGTAAACACTAAAATATAATTATTAGATCAATATTAACACTAGATGTGGTCTGTTTGGTTTGCTTTCTGCAAATCACACAGATGCAATCTTTTCTGTTTCATGTGATTTAATGTGCATTTATTTCTACTCTGAAATTGCCATTGTGGTAGAAAATTAAACAATGATGTATTGACAGTCTCACATCATTTGACATTTCCGTCAGGAGACACTTTACCTTCCTATTCTTCAATTTTCATGGTGTGATAATAATTATGGTAATTTAGAAACAAACAGTCTTAACTTGACTTGAAGCCTTGCTGACTTTGGTATTTATTACTAGACTCAATGAACACAAGTAAATGATTGGCATAAACACAGAAACAAAGGTCAGGCAGACTACGCCAGCATGATGTGGGTTAACACAATTCCACAAGCTCAAGACACTGCATCTATGCAAAACTGTGAAGCATATTTTTACAGATTGCAGGGAATAAAAATAGTTTAGGCTTGGAGGATTTTTAATCTATGCTTCCTAAGAAAACTGGGCTTCTAAGATCATAACGTTTATGCTATGATCCCTATACTTTTCCTCCCTCTGTTTCAGTATTTTTAAGTCATGAAATCATAGACTTATAGAATAGATAGGGTTGGATTTCTGGATATATCTGAGATAGATTTGACAGAGAGTAGAGATGTCAAAGCTGTTGGTAACTAACAGCCTTATAAGAGAACCAGACTTGTGTCACTGCTGTAAGGCATCTTCAAATATTAGTTAGGATAATTCACTCATATATATAGCCACACCAAGTCAACTTCAGAAGTCCTGCTGCTTACAGAATTACTTGGTTTGGGTTTTTTGAATGAGGAGATGGCTCAGACACAGTATGAAGATTTTTCCATCTACCAATTGCTTTATCCAAGCAACCTCTGAACAAGAAACGAGTATTTTTAAAGTTACAATGGAGTTTATTGCTTCACTTAGAAAGAAGTCAAGTTTTGCAAGAAAAAGCATTTTTTTCCACAAGACTGACAGAGGAATTCAACTAACCAAGATTCCTGCAATATCTTTTGCTGCTCTGTAACAGAACGTAATACATTGAACCTTTTAGTGTAAGTGCATAAAAACTCCTAGGCTTTAATTCTGGTTTCCACACACTTTAATTAGGAATAACAAAACAACTTTTGCTGCTATCCCAGAGGAGCTCTAACCACAGGCCAAAATGGTGCTCTGTTAAGTGCTACAGAAAGACAGAACAACAAGAGGCAATTTAGTTTCTTCCTGGCCCAAAGGTGGCATTATCTATGTAAAAGAAAAGAAATGGTACATAAAAGTAAGAAAAGCAGAGGAAGATGTATCATGAAATTTTCAACCTATTATCAACTTCCAAGACAAAAGCTAAGAGCTTTATAGAAGGATTGAAGGATTAAGAGGAATACAAGAGAAGAGAAGTTCATGGAAGTTGAGGAAAATTCAAATTTCAGGAAGGGTATAGCCTAGGGTGCAGAAGGTTGCAAACTGATGTATGATGATAGGAAGTGCCACACCACTTAGGAAGCTTGCAGAGGAAAAAGCTGTAGATCACTTTAGCTGTCTGAGTTTCAGTGGGTCACAAGAAACGTTTAGATTACAGAAACTTTACGATGGAATTCAAGTATGGGGTGTAGAATTAAGACATAGAAGTGTTCATGACAAAAGACACGCAATGAGTCTCACAGCAACGTCAACTGTTTTTTCTGGGGGATAGTGGGGTTTTTTTTGAGGAGAGGAGTAACAAATGAAGGATTTTATTTCACTCACATGGAAATACACTGAGAACATTTCCCAATAGCTTTAACAAGGCAGAGTCTGGCTCTTGTTGTGGTTTCTCCAACATGTCCTCTGGTCACATCACCAGAGTGCTAGACCAGTGACTCATGGAAATTACTCACTGGTCTGGAACGCTGGCCAAAAATATTTGGGTTAATTATGCGTATCTTTCTAACATATGGATTTTTCTCCCTGTAAGGTTTTACTACTTTCTTTTTTTTTTTTTAAGAAACAGATCTTTTGCGAAGATGTGGTTTCATTTAATATGAGAAAGTGTTAACAAATAAAAAGCAAAAAAAAAAAAGCAACAGAAAAATGATCCAGTCAACTAGCAAGTTACAAAGGGAGGATGAGGCTGGCATGGACAGCTAACAGTTTAAACAGTACAAAGTAGTTTGGATGAAAGCCATTTATGTTTTTCCTACCAAAAAGACTTGGAATGACAAAAAGTGAGCTAATGATAAATGCTGAAAAATGAGAATTTAAAAAGAGAAATTGAGAAAGATACTATAGAGTGAAGAATAATTGCTCCTTCAGAACATAGAGGAGATAACTATGAAGCCTTCTGAATGTAACTATTCATTTCTAAAAACCTGTTCCAACAAAGATAATTTTCCAAATGTCATCTGATGCAATAATTTTATCCTGAGTTACGAGATTCTAATATTGCTGTACTTTGCGGGGGGAAGGGAGTCTACCTATAGAATGCAGCAAACCATCTAAGGAACAGTATAATCTCAGGGACAAGAACTTCCTAAGAAGCTTGTCATCGATAATAACAATGCCGATTTTATTGTGTTGTCTAGAAAAGATATGGTTAGCTAAAGAATCAAGCTCTACTTGAGTAACGCATGTAAAGAAAAGGAGGTAAAAATATCAAAAATGCCATCCCCAGATTCGGTAGGAAGAGAAGATAAGTGAATCTAGTTTTATGCCATATAATAAGGAGGTTACAGAGAAAGGTTAAGTACTAAAAAAAAGGAAAAGAGACAAAGATCCTTTGAGAAGCCAGGAATCAGCCTCAAATTTATCATACCTGGCATGTTATATATGAAATGAAAGGACACCTTGTCCCTACAAGCAAAATAACAAGCTATGCCCAGGTTTCTTTATTGTTTTCTAAGTACCTACTTTTAATAGTTTCTTCTTTTCCTTCACGCATTTTGTATCACATAGCAATTACTGTGTATTATTCACCTCTCTCAATCCTGCAAACATACACAGACATAAACAAACAGTCCTGCAAACATAAACAAATAGGAAATACGGCTGTTTGCTGAAGATGTGTTCCTCAGAAGCCAGACACTTAGCAGTGCAACAAATAACAAACCAATTTTACCCATAAGAATTTATACAACTGATGCACACATCAATTTAAAAAATACACAGAGAGACAGTATATACAATGTGGGAAAGAGACAGGCAGAAGCAGATGCTGTGGAAAAAAGAACCACAGGCTGAAAGAGATGCTGACTTTCAGAAAAGGATAGCTGCTTTAGAAAAACCTCAGATGCTTCGGCTATGAAACTGAACACCCAACCATTATCACATTTTTCCATGTCTTGATTCATCTGAGAAAGATGAAGACAACAAAGAAAACGTAACTGCTCAGGAAGAGGCAGCAAGAATGGTCTTCATTATTATACAAACGAAATGAGAACTGAATCATGGGTGTGTCTGAAGCAATGTTGGCAAGAGCATGGGAAGATGCTTTTTCTATACTTTCTTACTCTTCCAGGGTTTAAAGAACACCTACAATTAGAAGGATGAAGGGACTGGATTCTGCAGCTAAATTTGATCATGCAGTGTTTAGACTGCTGAGAATTTATTTAAAGCATGAAAAGAATTAGTAACTAAATCATCTTCTTTTTTTTTTTTTAAGAACCCTCAAAAAAAGGGGGAGGGGAAAGAATTGGGTATGAAATTTGTAAAGTCAACTCTATGGCAGGCTAAACCAAATATTTATCAAAGTCGAGGTCCAGGAATATTAATCTTCTGATTTCTTCCCATTTGGCTAACAAAATCAAAAGATAACACCTCTCTTAATCATACTGAATGCTTTCACAGGATCCAAAGCTAATCACACCATAGTCAAATCCCATTTTTTCCTCAAAGCTGCACATACTTCTTATAGGTGATCTTTTAAAGCAATAATAATCTCTATGGTGTACTTCTAGGCAGGCCACAATAAAATACAATAGCTTGAACATGTCTGTCTGAGAAACACCTCTCAGTACAAGAACAATCCTTGGAAAGGGATTCAGGAAAGTAATATGAGACATTAATGAAACACTGAGCTTTAATATTTTGCTATAATAAGGAAAGATTAAGCTGGATTCTTTTCTGGCTTCAAAGACACTTTCTCTGTCTTCAAAGATGAAGCCAGACTCTTTTCAATGAAAGGATGAGAGGTAGAGGGCACAAACTGAAACACAGGAAATCACATTTAAAAACAAAGAAACACGCTTTTGTATGTATTTATTTATTTATTTTACCAGAAGGAAGCGTGCTTCAACACTGGTCCAAACAGGTTACTGTGAGTCCATGCTTGGCAATATTTGAAACCCAACTGTACACGGCCCTCAGCAACCTGCTCTGCTTGATCCTACACTGAGTAGAGGTGGCTGAATAGACGGTTTCCTGAGACCCCTTCTGACCTCAACAATTCTGAGGTTACGTAAAGTTTGAAAAGTGAGGTTTTGGGGGGCCTCCTTTAAGTTCAGACTAAGATTTACGTGAGTGATAGAGGGATCTGCACACTTCTCCACTACTGTGTGCTGTACACATACAAATTTGCAGTATCACACTGACATCTTCATCTCAGTTGTGTCTAATCATTTACATTGCTGTAGTGGAAATATCAGTCGAAAGTGAAAGCTGCATCGTATCACCTCAGCATAATAAAGAGTTAACAGGCTGTTTTATAATTAACCATTTTATAGAATCTGCAACCCGAGGTGGTACACCGAGCTAAGATTATTTATACCAGGTACTTAATGTTGAGCATTAAGGATTGGAAAACATGCTGAAATTTGACAAATGTGGCATGCAAGGCAGATATATGGGCATTACATACCATTGCCTAAATACTATGCAGTAAACTGGTTAGCACTGCGTTTATAGTATGGCAGTTGTGGATTATATCAATAGCAAAAGATGCAAAGGAAAAATAGTAAGGGGAAAAAAAACCAAACAAATTAAAGAATCTCTGGATGCCTCCTTATAAGACACTGAAAGAGCTGCCAGCCTCAGGCTCTGTCTTCAGATGAGTTTGGGGCTGCTGCATTCCACTTCCTGAACGTGGCAGCTTTCGATTTTGGCCCAAGGAAGAGAAAAGCAGCTGTAGGAAAAAGATTTGGTTTGCCTCTGCAGTTTTAAGGCAACTCAATTAGAAGAGGCCAAAACAGAGCCACAAACGAGGCAGCAAGGCTGTGAAATGTGGTCAGGTTGTAAAATCACTCAAGTGGAATACCAACATGAAAAATACCAGGCAAATCACATCCAACCCATCAAAAGCAGGTGGGAGGCTTTGAAACATAAGAGGTACTTATCTAGGGCAGCCCCCTGGATTAAGTAACCAAGAGGTACTTACCAGGATGAGTCTTAACTGTACTGTTTGGGATCCTGATTAGGGGTTTCCACTGTCATCACCAAGGAGGGATGAATTGCTTATTAACTCAGGCACTAGGATACAGACTGCCCATTGTTTTTTGTGGATAATATCCTGCAGTATTTGAAAAGAAAATGATACACAGTTATTTTTCCTTCTAAACTGAAGTGTCTACCAGTCATACTGTAGTATTTATTGTTCTGGTTTCACAACCTCTTTAAGGCAGTGTATGCAGGGAATGCTGCCAAAACAGGTCCTCCCACCTGCTCTCATCTTTTGACCAGCACTACTGAACTGGTAAAGTGAGGATAACTTAGGATGTTAGTTATCTATTAAATCCTGCTAGAACTCTACGCAGAAAAGATTTATGAACCATGTGTTTTCAGGTATTTATGTTTTGTTCCTGACACTAAGACTAAATGATTCTTTAATTTTACATGTTCTGTTTATCAGAGCCTGGCTAATGTAGTGTGGTCTATAGTCTAGGATCAAATGTGAATGAAGACACACAACCGCACCCTGGTCAGCGGGGCGGGTGGGGAGGAAATTATAATTTTCACTGAAAATTAAAGAGACACAGCCTCGACTTGAACTTAATTGAGAATTAATTACAAAGTAGAATGTAAGGCAGAGTAAATCACGAAAAGCTCCTATGTTTTGGCAGAAAAGTATGAAAAGAGCATAAACGTACAAGCAATTTACAAGCATGTCAATTACAACGCCTGTAAACAAAAAATGCTTGTAAACAGGAAAAGATGACAGCGTTAGTCTGTATGTGTGCTATTCGGGTACAAGTTCCATGCCTGTCTAGCAACTGCATCTGCCGTGACAGATTCTGGCCTGTTTTTAGATGCCAGGTGGGAACAGAGATACAAGCACATACGGACGTACAGAGCGCCAGGGAATCAGTGCCACTGGAAACGCGGGGCAGATCCTGCGCAGACACAGCGCAGCCGAAGAAAAGGCTCATTGTCCAGGCTACCTGGAGCAGCGCATGATGCTGAAAAGCGCTGCGAGGTTCCGCGGAGCGCACGGTACCGGGACGCGGGCGGCCGGGCGCAGGACACCGGCGGGGTGCCGGTGGCAAAAGGGAGGCTGCG
>NW_009930124.1:5373-7071 GCF_000696875.1 Nestor notabilis | reverse complement strand
GCCTCCAGCTTCAGTTCCTTGTTTTATTTAAAGGGCAGCTCTGTTCCGGTGGGTGCCGGCAGCGGGGCCGGGGTTTCTCCCGCCCTGCAGCAGTCATCCGGGCAGGGATGTTTAAAGGACCCCTCGGAGAGCACTCAAATCCAGCCTGTTGCTGGTTCATCCCAACACACGCTTCCAGCCGCTGACAGCCGGCTGCCCTTCCGTTCCCCCGGCTGCGTCTCCCACCCTGTGTTAATACGGGATCTCCGCTGCCGGCTCTTTCCAGACAGGGATTAAGGCCGCCCTTTGGCGGCATTGCTGCCATCAGCAGCCCCCAGCTCCTGTATATACGGAGGGGTCCAGCCCCAGGGTGCACCCCTGGATCTTGCCAGGCTATGTTGTGGGGACAAGGCTGTATTGAGGACAGGACCATGTGTTGGGGACAGTTCCTGGAGCAGGCAGGAGGTGTGAAAGTACCGTGGGGCTTTGCTTCTGTGGAAGTGATGGAGAAATGCTGTTTCCACAAGGATTTGGCACCTATCCATTGGGATATGCTGGTGTGGAGTAGCTGGGGGGGTATGGCCCCTCCAGGCAGAGGAATGGGGTGACACATGGGGTTTAGAGTGATGGTGCAGTAACAGGCACATTGGCTTTCAGAGGACAGAGAGGGTTTGTGAGGCTCTTCCTCACTATGATGGTTTCTCCCTTGGGTTGTTGGGAAACAGTACAAACTAAGCAGCTTCTCTGCCCTCTTTCATGCTCATAAACCAGGACTAAGCTTAAAAAGAAAGGGTTTATAAACCAGGAATTCCTCCCTCCTGGAGTGCCAAGCTTCATCCTGAGGCTGTTGATCTGGCTTCCTTCAACCCCTGCAAAAGAGATGCTTTAGGTAGCAACACGGATGTGTCTCAGTTAAAAAGGCAGCTGAGGAGGGGAAGGGGAGCATGGGGGTGCTGCAGGGGAGGTCGGGACTATGGGAGGTCCGATGCCGTCTGGAACTGTTTTGGGTTGGAATGAGTGGTTTAGGAGACTAAAATAGCCACTGCTTGGCTGGGGGGGGGGGAAAACCCCCTACTACACCCTTTTGGGGTGCAGTGAGAGGCTTTAACCCCCCTCGTAGGGCAAGTGACGTCTATTTTAGGGCACAGAGAATATTATTCCCCATTGCCATGTGGATGGAAGTGGGGATTTGCACCCATCCAACCCACCTGCACTTACCCAGGGTTGACAAGGCAGCAAAGGCAGAGTGACAGCCCTGTCTCCCCCCTTCTATGGCACTGAGCAAGCCCTGGGGCCGAGGATGTGACAGTCTCCTTGGCTTGTCACCACTAATGAAGCCAGGAGTGGTGATGGGGCTGTGTGCTCTGCATCACACACGTAATGAGTCGGGGTGTCTCAGCCTTCATCAGTCCCATGGGATCAGTGGTGAAGGCTAAAGATGCCTAAAGAGAGGAGCAAGGATTAAGAAGTGAGGGCAGGGATGGGCAGAGGTAACGCCTCCTGCCTGCTGGGTGTGCTGAGACCCAGCAGCACTCATTACTTCCAGTGCCCAAAGAGCTACAAGAAACCTGGAGAGGGGCTTTGGACAAGGGCCTGTAGGGACAGGACAAGGGGAATGGCTTGAACCTGCCAGAGGGGAGACTGAAATGAGCTCTGAGGCAGAAGCTCTTCCCTGTGAGGGTGCTGAGGCGCTGGCACAGGGTGCCCAGAGAAGCTGGG
>NW_009930124.1:3216-5315 GCF_000696875.1 Nestor notabilis | reverse complement strand
GGCCCCCTGCCGGTGGCAGGGGTCTGGAGCTGGAGGAGCTTTCAGGTCCCTTCCAACACAAACCAGGCTGGGGTTCTGCGACTACCCTATTACCCTGTGATTCTAATTCTATGATTACCCTGTGAAAGTCCTGGCTTTCACTGAGCAAGATACACAAACACACACACTTGGGTTGTTTGCATTCACTCTGTGGTTCCTGACAATGCAGCCACACCACTTTTCAAGCTTTTCTGTGTTGCCCTAACAGCAACTAACATTCTTAAGGGGGAAAAATGCAGAGATTTTTCTCTCTTACCACTGTGACCATTGGTGGAGGCACTTCCTGGGACAGTGATGAGTGTGGCTGGGTTTGCAGCAGACCCCAAAGCCTGTAGCTCTGTGGGCAGAGCAGGTCTGGGGATGGGTTGGGGGTGGGATGGAGAATCGGGGTGACAGTTTTTGGCGTGTGGGTAAGGCATGATCCAGGCACCAGCCTGCCAAAACTAGGTAGGAAATAGTTTAACCATCTTTGCCCTGAGACAACAGGAGTCAGCTCCTTTCACCCACCTGTGGGGACCCCCCAGAGTTGGTGTTTTGGCTCCTCATCTCTTGGGGTGCTGTGGGGCTTGAGGTGGGTTGGGGGCAATTGCTTTTCCAGGCAAGGCCTTGGGGCTGGAAACATCCCAGCTCCAAGAGGGGCTAAAGCCAAAATCCCTCTTTAGCTCCACTGAGCAGCCGCAGAGCCTGGAGCATCCCATGGGCAGCCCCCTCCCTGTGGGCAGCAGAAGCCATGGAGGATCTCCAGGAGTGGAGAACAAAGTTGCCCAGCCCGGGTGTGGGATAAAGCCTTGTGCAAACACCCCAGCAGGTCTGCAGGACCTTTGGGTTTGCTTCTTGCCCTGCAGAAGGATGCAGGCACAGCCGGGAGTGCGCTGCTGGTGCAGGGGTCATGCTGAGCTCCCTCCATGCTGGGTGGCACCAGCATATAACCCCCAAACCCTCATGAGCAGAGGGATTTAAGACATGGAATTTGTAGATCTGAGATACTGCAGTGGGTTAGAAGTGTTTTCCCCCAGCATGTGGGTGTCGGAGGTTGATTTGCTGCTCAGCAGCATCCTGCAGCCACTGCAGCATCCTCCAGCTGCATGCAGCCACCCCAGGCCTGTGCCGTGCTTTCATCAGCTCATGCAGCCTCTCTACATGCTGCTAATTGCACACTAATGAGCTGGATTAATTGTGTGCCTGTGAGGGAGCCAGGATGGGCCTGGTTGTGGCCATGGGCCCACAGCCCTGGGGCTGGAGCAGCATCTCGGGGAGGGTTGGGGGGCTCTGCCTGGGTTTTGGGGCTGTATGTTGAATTTGGAAGCTGCGTGCTGGCTTTTGGGGACTGAATACTGACTTTTGGGGCTGTGTGCCAGATTTTGGGGACTATATGCTGAATTTTGGGGCTGCTTGTCGTCTTGGTGACCCTCATGTTGTTTCACGGAGGCTGCTGCTGGTCCCAGGGATCGCCCCCACATTTTGCTTTTGCTTTTTGCTCCAGATTGGTTTCAAAACCCAAAGGTTTCCATGGAAAGCACTGTGGGAGGAGGGTTTGCCCTCCCTCAAGGCCTGATGGGGTTAAGAACTTTGCAGCCACCTGCAAGCTCACAGGAAGCTTTACTTCCTCCTTCTACAAAAGCCCTGCAGCTGCAGAGAGGTTTCGGGGTGCTCAGAGCAATGCTGCTTTGGGGACCCCCGAAGGGGGTCATGGTGATGAACATGTCTCATGGACGCTGGTGCGGGTGAGTGCACCCCACCTTCACCCTGCTGTGGGCAAAATTGGGCTGTGGGGGGCTCAGATCTGCACAAGGGAGTGTTTGGGAACCCCGGGGCGTTTTGTGCCGCCCGCCCCATGGTTGGGTTTTGCCATCCGGCATCACTCGAGCTGCAGAGGGAGGAGTAGGATGAGGGTGAGCTCCGGCTTCTAGGTCATCAGTGGAGCGAGTGTGCCAGGCCTCTGCTGTCATCCCTCTTGTGCCAGCCCATCAGAGCTGGAGGGGCATCAGGGAGCTCCTGCTGATGGTCCCCAGGCTGGGGCTGCCGCAAAGGGGGGATGCTCATAGGGTGGGGGGATGGGC
>NW_009930124.1:1586-3193 GCF_000696875.1 Nestor notabilis | reverse complement strand
GGTCCCCAGGCTGGGGCTGCCGCAAAGGGGTGATGCTCATAGGGTGGTGGTATGGGCTGGGTGTCCCCTGATACCCACCTCGGGGTGGGGTAAAAGCCTATTGGAGTGGCCCAGGGAGGCATCTTCCTCATGGGGACCTCTGGGGACCATTGCAGCTGCAGCTGGGGTGTCACCCCTCATGATCTTGGGGGTGGTGTGTAAAAGCCTTTTGGGGTGTCCTGGAGGTCTCTTTCCTCATGGGGACCATTGTGGCCATGAAAGATGCAGCAGTTCTGGCTTCATGGTGGGATGCAGTTGGGGTGTCACCCCGCATGGCTTTGAGGGGGGGAAAAGCCTTTTGGGGTGCTCTGGGGGGACCTCCTTCCTCCTGGAGAGCAGTGTGGCCATGGGAGACGCGGCAGCTCCAGCTTCATAGTGGGATGCATTTGGGTGTCACCCCCATGGGTCCGGGGGGCAGGGTAAGCACCAACAGCGGGGGGCGGACCCCTTTTTACAGCGGGGGGGGGACACCTCGAGCACCCCCTGTATCCTGCTGAGCATCCCCCCCTCTCCCTCACAGCCTGTCAGGATGCAGTGGCGATGATGTGACCTACATTCGTGCAAAGGATGTCCCCAGCCTGCCACCACCGGGCCATGAAGCGTCGCAAGTGATGGTGCCGCGGTGCCCGCGGGCATGGCCAGCCCAGCACCATGGCTGCACTGGACACAAACACAGCTGACGTGCTGGCAGGGAGAGGAGCAGCAGCAGCAGCAGGAGGAGGAGAAGGAGGAGGAAGACGGCTTCCAAAGGCAAATGAACGAGTACGGGGTCATCGGCCTGGGGGATGATGCTGGGAGCCCACTGTGGGGTGAGTTGTTCCCTCCCCGCTACCCAAAGACCCTCATGGGGTGTCGCTGGAGCAGAGGGAGGCTGCAAGAGGACTGGGGTGACGCAGCAGCCCCGTGGTGCTGGTGTTTTGCAGGCAATGGAGAGGAGCTGGAGGAGGGGTCCCCAGTGAAGGAGGGTCACTGGCACCCACAGCAGGACCTGGTGGAGGAGGATGAGGAACAGGGCAGCTCCGGTGGAGATGAAGAGCCCTGGGGGGCAGAGAGTGATGGGGACCCCTACCCCGAGCTGTCCTATGAGTGCCGGTGTGGCTCAGGGCTCAGCAGCAGCCCCCTTTTTGACCCCAGGGCTCTCTGCCAGCCCCACGGCTGCAGCACAGGTCATAGGGACACTTTGGGGCTGTCAGATGGCAGCCCTGGCCCTGCCACCCCATCTCACTGGGGCTCGGGCACAGCTGGGGATGCTGGTGGGGGGCACAGGCAGAGCTGGACCCCAAAACAGAACATCCTGCACCGTTACTCCACTGAGGATCATCATGATGCCACCAGCACCAAGCCCTTCCCCAAGCCCAAGCCGGCTGGCACCACCGTGCTGGCACCCCCCAGAGCGCCCCAGAGCGCTGGGGACCCCCCTGCATCCCGGGTGCCCAAAAAAGCAGCACCCAGGGTACTACCCCCGAAGCAGTCCTTGGGCCCCCCGTGGCAGCACGTGGGCAGCAAGAAGGCGAGGAATCCCTTGGGAATGGGCACCGGTTCTGACAGCAGCCAGTACGGCCGGGGGC
>NW_009930124.1:607-1444 GCF_000696875.1 Nestor notabilis | reverse complement strand
GCTGAGCAGTGGGGAGGGGGTCCCCCCACAGACCCCCGCTGCCATGGGGCTGCCACATGAGTTCAGGTCCCCTGAGCAAGCCACCGAGCTGGTGCAGCAGCTCCAGGTAATGCCCGGCACCCCCAGTACAGCCTTACTGGGAGGGAGGGTGTCTGGGGTGGGGGGGAGAAGGGAAATGGACCCCCTATGTCTCTGACTGATAGGAGGTTTGGTGCTTATCACCTCTTCCTGGTCCTGCATGGGGCTGGTGAGGGGGGAGAGCCAGGCAGGGATGTGGGGAGCACTGGAGGATGGAGGCAGGGGTGCTCGTGGTCCCCCTCAGGGTGCTTGTACCCGTACTCCGATGCTCGCTGGCCCCAGGATGCTTGCCCTTTGGGATGCACTCCTGTCCCTGGGAGGGGATGGAAGTTCATCCCTACGCAGAGAAACTGGGCCACATCTGCACCAGATGGGCTGGGTGCTTTGGGGATGGGTCTCTGCACCCCTATGGAAACCCCCCATTATCCACACACAGGGATGCCTCCCTCTGAGCTGCATTCCCCTTTGCCACCCACCTTTCGGGCATCCCCCAAGCCCCCATCCCCATGCTGGATGCCATCATCTACCACGTGTCCCTTCCCTGCAGGACGACTATCACAAGCTGCTGACCAAGTATGCTGAGGCTGAGAACACCATTGACCAGCTGCGCCTGGGTGCCAGGGTGGGTGTCGGGGCTGGTGCAAGTCCCTGCTCTGCTCTCCCTTCCCCAGGGCTGTAGAATCCCAGCCCGGTTTGTGTTGGAAGGGACCTGAAAGCTCCTCCAGCTCCAACCCCTGCCCCAGGCAGGGACACCTTCCA
>NW_009930124.1:0-224 GCF_000696875.1 Nestor notabilis | reverse complement strand
ATGTGGCGTCCCCCAGAGCTGGATCAGTGCTCCAGGGGGGGTCTCCCCAGAGCACAGCAGAGGGGCAGGATCCCCTCCCTGAGCTGCTGCTCACACTTCTCTGTTTGGTGTCTTCCTCCCCGCCACCCCCCTTCCTCCTCCTGGGGAGCTGCAGTTGAAGAAGCACAGCCCAGAGATGGGGGCACAGGGTGGGCTCTGAATCTTGTTCCCCTGTGCCAGGTAAA
>NW_009930123.1:0-12686 GCF_000696875.1 Nestor notabilis | reverse complement strand
AGACAATGTCTACTGCTTACCCCACATCAACTGAGATCGTGTTTCTTGTGAATTGTATATTTGGACTCATGTTGCTGGGGTGGCAGATTTTCCACTCTAGAGAGGATGTACAGAAAGCAGTCTTTATTTTCACTGAAGAAAAAAAGTTATGAAGTACACAATAAGAGCTGATAAAACCAATCACTTCCTTTTGGGAAACTTTTGATGACAAAAGTGTCTCTCCATCCCACTGTGTGCATGTAATACAATCTTTGAACGGTACTAACTTATTTCTATTACACCAACATATTTTCCTGTTTTGTGTTTTCCCTTTTAGGCCAAAATTGGGTCTGGCAAGCTCATGGGCCCTAAAGGTGTTTCTGTGGATCGTAATGGACACATCATTGTGGTGGACAATAAAGCATGCTGTGTCTTCATCTTCCAGCCGAACGGGAAAATAGTCACCAGGTTCGGCAGTCGAGGAAACGGTGACAAGCAGTTTGCAGGTACACTTGATGGTAATATGTAAATCCCCTTTTCTTGCCTCTTCTGCTCACATTTGCATGATGTTTGAGCATGTTGAAGATGCTATATCCTACTTGCTTTTCCTGGGTGGAGAAAGGTTCTACTAAACATACAGCTCCTGTTCACTTCACCATTTAATTCATTGGGAAGACAGCAACATCTGTTCTGGAAATGGAGCTGTAACCAGATTGTTTTATCTACCTCCTTGTGCCTGGAAGCATTTCAAATCAGTGACCCAAGAAAGACTGATCTTAACTAGCATTTTATAAATGCTTTGTAATGCCCACACTCAGCTGCTCATGATAATCAACTACACCATGCTTTGTGTTTCCAGTGATCAGATACACATTAACCAATGCCCTAAGCGGTATCTTCCCATTAGAAAATGAGTGTAATGGAATAGTGTTCAGACTGAGATCAGGAAGACACAGTTATGCAAACAGAAAATGCTAGGAAAGCATTTTTAAAACATGAAATGAAATTACTCCTAACTCGAAACTGATATTCTCAATTTGACTATTATTGCTCAGAAGCCAAATATAATATTCTGGCAGGCTGAATAACCTTTTTAATTAAGCAAACTTTTTGATTTAGTGTTGTTATTGTTTATATTTTTTTCTTCCTTTGCATTACAGGTCCTCATTTTGCAGCTGTAAACAGCAACAATGAAATTATCATTACAGATTTTCATAACCATTCTGTCAAGGTACTGTCAATTAATGGCAACTCAGAAAGCTTTTTACTTTATCTTAGTACTTTCTCAGGGAAAATAAAGTGTTGGTAAAAACAAAGAGATCACACTCTATGTATGAGGTCTGATACAAGGATTGCACATTCAGAGACCTTTGCATGCAGTGCATTGCTTAGTGGAGATACAATCTGTTGCCTTTGGTGCCACTATAACGTTCTCTAACTCAATTACATAAACATAAGTTGTAGCTGAGATAAATAATATCAATTTAGTTATTCTTACTAGCTCTCTGCCAAACCCGTTATTTACCCTATATTCTTTCCTATTTTAAGTAAGTTTGGTAACTGCTTCTGAATTTCCCAGCAAAAGCTTCCCACATTTCTAGTTGAATAAAAGTACAACAAAGTAAGGATACCTGACAATCTTTAATTCCATACTTGTTAAACAGCCATGGTAAGATAGGGTGGTATATTTGTTTGTCCTGACAATAAACCAAAGCAAGGATACAGGTTGAGAAGTCATGTGGTGGAAAAGGTGTATGAAGGAGCTACCGGTCATTTCAGAAATTACTCACCTGTGCGTTTGTGTTTTCAGGCTGTGACATTCACTTTCAGTCACTTTCCGTGCTCTTTTTCCCTCCCTCAACACACAGCAGCAGCAGCAGCAGCAGGAGGACATGGGCAGCAGAACGCTGTCCTATCCCAGTTCTCAGGCCATGTGCGCCAGTCCCCCACATCGGTGAGATCCCTAGGATTTCACCTGATGGCTGCCTGTTCTTATTGAACACAAAGATTGAGGGTTCTGATTGAAACATCAGTCCAGTTCTTCACCTGAAAGAGAAAATCACTGTCAGATCATAGACACCCTCATGTCCCAAGTGGTGCTGAATCATCTAGCTTTTGAATAGCAACTTTGCTTGTGTATCCTTTTGGAATTAGAGAACAAATAGCAGCTCATGGTTTCGATTACAACAAAGAAACTAAGCCTGCTGCAGGAACCCTAAACCAGATTGTTTGTGTGGTTTAGCAGCAGGAGGCCTATGGCTCCCATAAATTACCCCTCCACCAGCATGGCTTTCCATGGGAACCGGAATGCCTGGAGAAAGCTAACAAGGACAACCTAAAACAAAAAATAGCAAGAGAAGAGATGTAAGGAGTGTGACATCTTAGCAAATTTCTAATTGTTGCTTTCTTAATGAGAACAGAGTGTTCCCGTCTGTCTCCAGTGTGAGTCAATGGGATAAAAATGTTACTTGTTACAGTTTGGTACTAACAGGAAAAGATTATTATTTTTGTGGTGTTCTCTAAATCAGTACAGATAATTGTTGACATTCTGGAGAGTCATTTATAATCTGGGCGATGCTGTTACCTTTTGTTGGATGGTGAGGAGCAGAAAGTATATTTTGTTTTAAATAATAAGTAAATTTATAAATAAATAAATTTCACTCTTATGGGTCCCAAGATCTTCCTGCCACCTGTGTCTTGAATTAAATATTGTCACTCAGCAACATTATCCTCCCTCCCCCATCAACCTTCAAGCACATCCCTTCCTTCAGGCATATTCTATGGAAAATCCTACTCAGTGTAGGCTTCTCTCTCCTTCCATCACTCACCATCCATGCTTATACCCAGGGAGAGAGCAATACATCGTTCCTGATTTTTTAATTAGTTGACTTTTTTCTACTTCCTTTAGTCATCTCAGGCACCAACCTGGTACTTCATTAATTTCTTCCACCAAATACCTTTCTTCTGTTCACTGTGGGTGTTCAAGAACAGGATGATTTCCTCACATCTTGCACCTCATTAGCACTTCAGTGTGCATTTGACACCTGTTGGGTCTTTGCATTTTCTTGTGCAAGCCACAGCTGGGGTCTAAGAATGTTGTTGGACCTTGTGGCACAGCTGGGCCTGAGTCCAAGATGGACCAAAATAGAGATGGCAACAGTACTATGTAAATGACACATCCTGTATCTCACTTGGTCCCACCGGTGCATCCAGGTCATTGACAGAATAGTCATCGATTGGTTCCATCTTTCTGCTGTCCAAACCTGTTACCATCACAAAGAATTCAGTTGCTAAACTGTCTGTACAGAGAGTAGCATGCTGTGATTCTCGATATATGTTAGATTATTGAAGTCAGAGTCCATCTGCTCAGTTGTGTTTCTGTACGACTGATTCCCAGTGTACAGCTCTTCGTAATTCAAGATGCACAAGCTGTAGAAGGGCTCCTGGGGCCCTCCTCCCCTCTGTGTCTGAGCTGAATCAGATCTTAAGCGAGAGTGGAAATACTGTTTGGTATAATGGAGCTGGAGGGAGAGCTGGGCACCTTTTGTGCCTGTGTGTTGGGGGCTGTGTTCCTGGGAACAATTTAATTCCTACATTTGTATTTGATACGTCATACACAGGTTTTTGTTCTAACCCATACAGGTATTTAACCAGGAGGGAGAATTCATACTGAAGTTTGGATCAAATGGAGAAGGAAACGGACAATTTAATGCACCAACTGGAGTAGCTGTAGATTCCAATGGAAATATTATCGTAGCAGATTGGGGAAACAGCCGAATACAGGTAGAAATTTCTGTATTTCAAAGGTGTTTCATTAAGAAAACTAATGGATTGATAACTCTTGCTACGAAGTCTTCAGACTTCCCAAGAAGCAGGAAGGTAGCATTAGAAGTGATGTGTTTTTTAACACAGCTTTTTATATGTCCCATTGCTGGTTTGTCCACATTTAGAACTGGGGGTGTCAGATGACTTTCCAGTGTGACTGCTAGTAACTCTGATGGCTACTCTGACCAAGGTTTTTGAATCCAAGTAGTTCCCCAAAAGCTATTTGATGACTTACAAGACTTGCAAGCATTGCTGAGATGATAGTAATTTATAATCACCATAACAGAAGATTGGAGACATGGTGGAAAACATGAAAAAGCAAACGATCTGGATAGACCCTAGGCAAATGATTTTTATAATCATTATTAAACGTGGAGAAAAAATTCTGTGTTTAATTCATGAGAGTTATGCTTGTTTTATCTTTCAAGTGCTAATCACAAAGCCTGCCTACTTGCCAAAGAATATCTAATAAATAACTAATTGTATGTATTATTTTCACTGAATATAAAAACAAGCAAGCTGCTTATGAGTTGTTCTCAGAAAGCGCTGTCAACAGTGCAAACAAATTCCTGGTTTTCTCTGTGTGAGAAGCCAAGAGTCATACTAGCCACAGTAGTAGTATTTGTTAGGAAAGCAAGGTGTTCGTTGAGTCCCTGATTGAGTTTAATTTGTTGTAGTTGACTATTTTTAGAACAAGGAAAAGCTGAGATGCTATTATTATTTCATTACATGTTTAATTCTTGCCAAAGATCCTGGAAGCTTTAATTAGTTCTTTTTAATAATAAAATACTTGAATACAAAAATATAAACTCGTATATTATGAGAATAACAAATCAGATTCTGCCTTTGTTTATTCTAGTGTATGTCAACCATTTCAGGAATAAGAAGCATAATGGTATAATTGAAAGCAGATCTGTGTCCGCTATTGTTCTTTTTTATTCGTAACATTTATTCTGTGCTTTCTCACCCTCAAAGGTTTTTGATGGAAGTGGATCATTTTTATCCTACATTAACACCTCTGCTGACCCTCTTTATGGCCCCCAAGGTCTTGCCCTTACTTCAGATGGCCATGTTGTAGTTGCAGACTCTGGAAATCACTGCTTCAAGGTCTATCGGTATTTACAGTAGCAATGAGCTCTGGAGCTGGATATTCGTCCACCCTTAAGAAGAGACTGGTCCTAGAGATCCACTGCAGGATATCTCCTACTTTGAGTTCCTTTTTAATAATGAGGGAGTCTCTTACGGACTTCTTGTGTTAATTTCCAAGCTTACCTTGTTTACATAGGTCTCGCACCTCTTATGTTTCCCACTGAACTTTTTGTTGCAAGGGTTAATACAGAAAATATTCTTTAACTGAATTCATAAAGACAACGCGATATTAAACACAAACTGCAACTTAATGGAACTGGAATTAACTATTAGTCAAAAATGAGGAAAATTCGGGAAAAGTCCCCGAAGCTTTTTGAAGACTGCAAAGGGTAGCTCCTGCTTAGAGCTTCCAAATTTGAAGAAGTATCATTGTTATGCATTATTTAACCCAGAAGTAATCCTGGGAATCTTCTAGATCTCATTATCATGGTAGGTATTACACTTTTAACATTCTTCCGTCTTACTATCTGTAACAAGTAGGTCCTTTTAGTATAAGGTTAAGTCTCACAAAATCCTTCTAGCTTTAGCTGTCAGACCTAACACAGCTCAACGTTTAGCACTATGAGAATCAATGCAAATTCCCTACTCATGTGGGATTAATGAAGGATTGTTTCATGTGCTTGTTTTCACTCTTCCTCTTGCTCAATGTGCTGGAAGTTCTTTGCAGAGACCTGACATTTCTAAAGCTCTGGAAAAACTTAACTGTAGTGATACATTAGTGAGAACTGAATTTCTGTGTAACGACAGACCTTTTGACACCAAACTAGTTCATTAGGATCAGGGTTATTACAATGTCAACTCAATTAACCTCATGTGTGCCACTCTTTTGTATGTGTTCATTGCCATGTTTTCTTAAGGCAATTCATTGTATTAACCAATAAAATAAAATGCAGCATCACACAGGACAGAAAGCCAGAGAGGTACCCCTATGGAGGACCTACGTTATACAACCAAAGGAACTGTGTTAAACAGAGGTTGTATAGGAAAGCCAAGGGTTACCAAAGCTATTTGTTTTTACATGAGAAAAAATACATTGCAAATAAGAATGAATTTGAACCAATTCCTGAAGTCCTTCATCAAAGGGAATTTTGTTAGAGGAGAAAATAAGGACTCTGAGATTTGTTCTGATTTGTTTGTATGTATGTATGTATGACTGATGGACATAAAATAATAATAATAAAAAGTAGGTTATTTCAGCAAACTGGAACGTATGTATGCCATTTGAAAATGGCAGTACTCTGAAAACAATGTCCCTCCTCCTTCCTGCTGGATCTCTCTACCATGTCCTTTGTTGAAGTATTAATTTAACTGGAAATGCTTATGATCATGGTTCTATTTTTAATGTGGTTTTTTTAAGTGTGAACTTGTCCTTTTTAAAGTAGCATTGGCTTTATTCTTATTTCTAAATCCAATGGTCAAAGAATGAATTGCTACCATAGCCTAATAAAGATAGACTGGCGCTCACTCTTAAACCTCATTTGAGGAGCTGGTGAGCTTGCTGCCAATGCCTACAATAGCCTGGGAAGTACTGTCTGTCTTTTCTCATTTTTAGGGCCTTGAAACAAAAGGGCATTGCGTCAGGAAGAAGGGAGTATTTTAAGCATGTTTGCAAAATGGAAAGAAATCTTTGTAAAATTACTTGTTATAAGTATGTCTTATTTCTAAAAGGTTAAGGTTGTTGTTCCAATGAATTTGAGTAAAACTAATGGTTTTTATGTAAAGATGCATTTGATTTGTAAAATGCAGACCCCAAGGTTCTTAAACATGGAGTTTGTCTGGTTTTGATTATTGTTTCTTAAAGATATTTCCTCTTCTTTCCTTTGTTTATTTTTTGCACATAGAGCCAATTTTCAAATTCGCATGCAAAGATAGCTTTCCTTATTTCATTGGAATCAATATTTCGTGTATAAGGTTTAAGGTCTGGACTACATAATGCAGCTAAGAAACTGGTGGTTACATTTTTGAAATGTTAAAATTCACGTTTGTTATTACCAAGAGAACAAAATATCCTCTGCTTGAACTGAGTTTGTCCTAAAATTCTGAAGGCTATATCTCAGTCATTACACAATAAACTGTCCTATCAAAATTTAACGAAGTTGTAGACCAAATTTTCTGATGATCAAGTAACTTCCTTCTAAGTGTCCTTATAAGCAACCTTCTGGCAAACAAACAATTTCTGACATTAGAATGCCCTTAAATGGCAAATTTATCAATGAAGAAAAGGTATGTATAATTTTAACTGTATTTATTAGCAAAGACTAGGTTGAATGGGTTCATTGAGATAAAAACTTAAAACTAAAATGAGTAATGTGCTGTTGCTGTCAGTTACGGATAATATTAATCAAATGTAGTTCCAAGTTTGGATTTTTATAATAACATTTTACTAATCTTGCAAGGTTTCCGCTCAGGAAAAAATTGCCAAATCCCTCTGTTGCCAGGAACTCTGAGAGCACAGAAATCAAACCCTAACCTCGTTATCAAAACATATACTTAAGACTCGTGCTATTTAACATAAACACTTTTCTCCAAAAGATTTCCAGTCCCTTTGACTCAGTATTGTTTACCAGGATTTTATACAAACCCTGTGCATCCTGATGAAATACGGAATTCTGCATATAACCCCCTTACAACCCAGCTAACAGCTATTAGGTATGACATAGATTTTTTTCTTAAGACTGAAGAGTCTTTTGGGTTTTCAGACAGTATCACCAGAGCAGCACTTACCTCACCTGAAAAATGTCACTAATTTGGAGTTCCTTCTGATAGCAAATGCTACCAACTAGTTTAAAATTCAGTAGCATAGGCAATTCATTTCCAAAGTGTGACCTTATCTGCCTGGCACCAGGAAACAGAGAAACACAGTTCTTTTACGGTGTGCTTCTGAAGCCAACTTAGCTAAAATGCTTGGCTTACAAAGCTTACAAAGAGCAACCAAAGCAGAAATTCTGTTCTAAAAACCTGCCAGATTGTTTTTCTCATCCAATTAAGCGAACAGCAAAATTGCACTACTTGATTTGCTGAGTCGCTAGCATTTATTAAAGGTTTATAGGCATTCTGCTGCCAGATTTCAGGTATAACCAAATGTTCCCTTGACTTCCCTGGAATGCTAATTGACTAGCAGCACAGCATGAATGCTGAAAATATGTGCTTCATTTAACTGATCTTCGACCCAGAATTAATCTCAGAAGGTTATCAGATCTTGTGTAATTTGGAGCATTTTAGGACAAACTAGCCAACTGTACCTTCATTGTTTTGTGACTAGAATAAAAGGATCTGTTCAGATAAATCCAATATAAACAGTAGGGGATTTTTACATATGCTAAACCAGCAGCAATGTAGCTGATAAAGGAAAGGAAAATGATTTAGGCAAGCATTTGCCTAATGTAGTGGGAGAGTGATTTATTAGAAAATGCTCTTCTGCTCTGTAAAAGCTAGAGGGCTTTCGATTTTATGTCAAGATTTTTTATAACTACGGATCTAGTGTTGCCATAATGAGAACTATAAGTGCCCAATATGTTGTATTTGCTATAAAACAGTTACTTTCGGTTGTGGGTGACAGCTAGTTATGAAATCGCAATGTACACTGAAAATTTCCTTCAAGAATTGTGAGCAGCAATTGTTTTGGCCTGTTTGTGGAGAGTGCGCGGAAGGTATTTGTGCTACGGAGCAGGAAGATTCCCAACGGGCTGTGTTATTTCTGATGAATGTACAGCACTTTCAGTTGATGTTTGTGAGCAACACGGCCTTAACCCTGACACTTTTGCTTTGGCTTTATGACATGGGAATGTTCCCTAAGCTGCACGGTGTAGGGCAGTAGCCCCTGTTAGAAACCTCTACCAGTTGATAACGCTGCAGTTTTCCACTTCTGGGAGTGAGTCTGTCTGTTTTCTTTATTTTACTTTTTTTTTAAAGGTTTTGTACATTCCATCTTTGTAAGTCAATCCCGTGTGTTTTGTGTACATGTAAGCCTTGCACTCTCTTGACACTCATAATGAAATACTCTTCTCACTTGCTCTTTCTGTTGTTGTTTTTGTTTTGTTGTTTGGGGTTTTTTCAATTCCTGTGAGGCTAAATACAAACTTTGTCTCCTTAAGGTCAAGGATGAAAGGTGCACATCAAAGTGTTTGTGTGTGTGCGCGCGTGTGTGTAGTTTTAGCTTCTCGTGTGCCACAGTATTCTTGATGCTTTAGCTGACGATTAAAAAGAATTACTCTGTCTTGGAAATGTAGGAAAACCAGAGTCAAATGTGTACCTTTACCACGCACAAAACTTTCAAATAATAAAAATAAAGCTTGTTTCCTCTGTTATTTTCATGGTTGAGGATTTATTTTTCACATCTCATACTCACTGTCCCTAAAAATAGCCCCATAATGCAGGAAGATAGGATGAAATGAGGCAGCAGATGCTGCAGAGACTGACTTGTGTGGGATACTCACAGATCCTATTGCTTCCTGATACCCATCTGCATCCCACCACAGACTGCTTGGACCTCAGAGAAAGTGGTATCACCTCCCATAGATGAGCATCTCCTAGAGTTTTCCCTGTCCTCTATCCTAAAGCTCTACTGAAGCATCTTTTTGCTGCCAGTCATATAGATGATGTGGGAGGTAGCCACACGACTCAAAATGTTTGCTATTACTCTTCTGGAAATAAACTGATCTCTTGTTCAACTGGAATTATTCCCTTCTCCTGAAAAAGTAGCTCATGTAATTGAAGACTGCACTATGGTGCATATATATGAAAGGAACAAAATTGAAGTAGGACAATTTTCATTCTCCTACTTCCTAACTTTCCTGCCTGCCACTGTCACTTTGTCCTCTCAAAACAGAATTTATGAATGTAATCCAATTACAAATTTGCAAGAGCAAAATGAAGAAGGGCACAAATTTCATCCCGTCTAAGCATATTTTAACACTGACAAAGCAATGTATTTTCTCTGCCTCTGGAACAGAAAAAAACTGTTTTGGCCAGTACTTAAGTCTCCGTGAGACACCTAGCATAGAAAATTTCAGCCCAAACTGCTAAAGTTTAAGAAAATCACAGTGAATGAGAACAATCTTCTTACAGAAAGGCACAGTTATGTGTCCCCCATGTGCAGTATTTCCATCCATTATCTTGTTTTTTATATTAATAGTATATGATTAGCAGTTTTGTGAAATACCACACTTAGACCTCCTGAAGCCCACTAAGAATGTCAGACCTTTGTGTATGTTAGGACTTGTTTATTCCGCTTTATGCAGTAATAGCAAACTACCCTCACACGACAGAGCATGAGATACTCCTATATATTCTCCCTCTATCTGGGACCTCTTCCACCCCATGGGCTTTCAGACTAGCTAGTTTTGATCTGGTGCTGCAAAATTTGGGAGGTGTCAAGGAACCTCTTACTACAGAGTAAGTCAGGCCTAACAATTTGGCCATGGAAGGGTTAATGGGCTGCCAGTGCACTTGGGGCAGCTTGAGCCTGGCTGTCCCCAGGGGCATGGGCAGAAGAACTTGCTGAGCCTCCTGCCCCACTGTCACCCAAGAGCATGACCTGATGTTTTGGAACAGGGATATGCCGGCCTGGCTTGGTTGCTGTGATCACATTCAACTGGTGAGACCAGGAACACCTTCCAGCTGTGGCTCCAGGGGTGTGCAGGGGTGAGACCTGGGTGTTTGCTGCCAGTCTACTTTCAGGTGTGATGGGGAGACAGAAGCAGTGCCCCAGGACTGCTTCGGAGTGAGTGTCCCTCTGAAAGCCCTTCCTCCCTCTCTTCCTCTTCTCCCAGCAGCACGTTCAGCTCCGACACCCACTCTAACCTGACACATGTCGCTTGGAGAAAACCCACGTTACAACCCATGCTCGGCAAATGCGGTAACAACCGTTTGCTTGGGCAGCGGTAAAGCAACGAGCAGAGCTTGGTTTTATTTTGGCTGTGATGGAGCAGGAAGGGGCTCACGTCCCAGGGGGGAGGAGGTCATGGTGATAGGAGGAAAACAACTGCCACAGGGAGCATGGGGACACACTCACTCTGCGGGCTGGACAAAGGCAGGGAAAAGCAGGCGGATGGAATATGAGCCCTCACAACAGCTGAGGAGGTGTGCCAGCAGATTTCACTGCCAGGTAGTGAGCTGAAAATGCAATGCACAAGGAAGTGTGAAAGAATGAGAAGCTTTGTGTTCTGTTTGAATGTTAAGCTTTGTATTAACAATGTTCTTTCTAACCTGCATTTCATTTTTAGTAGTAACACTGGTGTGCACAATGAGGAAACAGATCATGGGCCAGGTCTGTGTGGAAGAGAACCCTGGGTTTCGGGAATGGGGGCACCTCACAAAGGCGACAGAAAACCCCCACAGAGATTGCCTGCATGTTTCAGCTCACATGTATTCATCTGCTTGAATTTAAACTCTGGAATCAGCGCGGCAGATGCGAACCCACCCCTGTTAGACTGCAAAGCAATTTCCCATAACTGCTATAGCTGAAGGAAGGCAATTTCCCGTAGCAAAAGTAATAATTAAAACTGTAAGCAATTGAAGTCATAGAATCATAGAGTCACAGACTGGTTTGGGTTGGAAAGAACCTTAAAGATCATCTAGTTCCAACACCCTGCCATGGGCAGGGACATCTCCCACTAGACCATGTTGCTCAAAGCCCCATCCAACCTGGCCACTAGAACAATCATCCCAACAAACAACCGTTTCAAGCAACACCAGGTGTGCCCAGGTCCTTTGCTTCCAGGGGCAGATAGGGTTTTATTTCTCCACGTCCCGTTGCTCCTGTAATGGGCTAGTCATACAACACACGTGGTTCAGACCACCAATAACGTGTTCATATCTCACCTTTGCCGGTGGACCTCAGAAAACAAAGAACACAGTGCACAGCTGGCAGGGAGCCCTGGGGCCTCGTGTCAGAGGTGCAGCCACCTGGAGGCACCAAGCTCCTATCCTTGGGTCCTCAAACCCACCATCATAGGCAGTGACTCAGAAACAACTATTTTTCACCTGATGATTAAAGCCAATGGTGGTGGGACTTAAAAACTTCTTTAAACTTTTTTTTTTTTTTTTAATAAATTCCAATAATACAGGAAATACATATTGAAGATATGGCCATGACATCTGTCAAGAACAGTGCGCTTTCTCCAAAAAACACAAAATGGATGAGTACGGAGAAATACATGGAAACAAGATAAGAACGTGAGGAAATTTTGCTCTAAAGCCTGGGCAATGACAAGTGCAAATGTAAACCTGAAGTATGGCCCCTTCATCTTAGCACATTCACTGTGACTTGCACCACGTGTAACTCATAGGTAGTTGGTGACAGAAGCTGGGTTTCACTTCCCAGCTCCACCTGTCTCCGAGTGCCTATGACACAAACAAAACCCCAAACCAAACATGGTATTACAGCACACAAAATGAGAGGAACGATAGCCGCTTTCTAGTAGGGCAAGACTGCTTTCTCAAAACGCACAGATCTGTTCCATGGTTGATTGATTTATACAAGGTATAAACCCCAGACTTTAACTTTATGCATCTTTTTTTTCCTCTCCTTTATTGCCCAGAGAAGCTGTGGCTGCCCCATCCCTGGCAGTGTCAAGGCCAGGTTGGACACAGCGGCTTGGAGCGTGGAAGGCCTCCCTCCCCACGGCAGGGGGGGGCTGGACGGCCCGTGAGGCCTCTTCCAACCCAACCTGCGCTGTGACTCCCGCCCGGCTCTGCTCCCTCGGCCCTGCCCGGCCCTGCCCGGCGGCTCC
>NW_009930122.1:1331-1638 GCF_000696875.1 Nestor notabilis | reverse complement strand
TGTCTCGCAGCCTCTTTTGCCCTCCTCTGGGCATAGAATGTGCTCAGTGCAATTCCTGCAGGGCTGGGGGCAGGCTGGCCTGCCTGCCTTGGGGCAGGAGGTGCCGTCCTTGGCTGACTGGGAGGTGATGCTCTCCCCTGCCCCAGTGTGTGGTGGGCTGCGCGTGACTGTGCTGCCCGCTGCCGGAGCAGGTACTGGCCCGGGCAAGGCTGCTGCGCCTCAGTGCCAAGCTGGGGGCCAAAATGCATGGGGTGCGGAGCTGTGCGCTTGCTGTGGCAGAACCACGGGCTTCATGTGGCTGGGGGCC
>NW_009930122.1:524-1078 GCF_000696875.1 Nestor notabilis | reverse complement strand
GCTCCTGGCCCACGGCTGCCGGGTCCTTGGGTCTGAAGCTCTTTGAGACTTGTGAAGACTCGGGCGGGAGACCTCGTGCCCTGGAGTCCCCGGGGTGATGGGCGAGGTTCCCCAAGGCCAGAGCTGTGAGATGTTCATGCTGGGAGGCTCTGCTAAGGGGTAGTCCCATATGGCAAGTTGCGGGTCCTGATTTCTTACTCCCTCGCAGCAGATGTGGTCCCCACCACCAGTGGGGAAGGTATGTCCCTGGGCACAGCCATCGCCCAGGGCTCCTCAGGCACCAGCCGCACACGGGCAGCGTTCTCAACGACAGTAACATCCATCGTGTATGGGCAAGCTGCTTTCACCACCACGGGCGTTACCTACAGCACCCAGCCCAGAAGCGGGAGCGTGCCCGTGCTGCGAGGTGAGTCGGGGCAGATGGTCCTTCTCTGGGGGTGAAGAGCAGGGCTAGATCTAGGCAGCAGCTTTCCTGCTGGACCTGGCTGAGCTGCCCAGGCTCAGCAGCCCTGAGGGGCTGGGGCTCAGGCACTGCAGGGCAGAGGTTTTCCGTG
>NW_009930122.1:0-249 GCF_000696875.1 Nestor notabilis | reverse complement strand
TGCTTCAGCCTGGAGGAGCGGATGGCTTGTGTTGCCCCATTGGGCTGGGGGATGGTGGAAGGGCCAGGCTGTGCTCTAGGAGCCGGCTTGGGTGGTAGCTGCTGGGCTCCAGGGATGCAAAACTTCCATTCCTCCTGGGACAGGGATTGTGGTAACTCCAGTGCCAGCTTGGAGTGTGGCTGCAGAGACCTGATCAACCTTTGTGCTTCCAGGTTCGTCCACCCCCGCCTCTTCCAGCCGGGGACGAAC
>NW_009930121.1:0-16654 GCF_000696875.1 Nestor notabilis | reverse complement strand
CAGGTCCCTCTGGATGGCATCCCTTCCCTCGTATCTCGGCGTATCAACCGAGCCACACAGTTTGGTGTCGTCGGCAAACTTGCTGAGGGCGCCTCAATTCCACCGTCCATGTCACCAACAAAGATGTTGAACAACACAGGTTCCAACACCGATCCCTGAGGGACACCACTTGTTACTGGTCTCCAAGTGGACATTGAACCGTTGACCACAACTCTTTGTCTGCGGCCATCCAGCCAGTTCTTTATCCACTGAGTGGTCCATCCATCAAATTGGTGTCTCTCCAATTTAGAGACAAGGAGGTCACGTGGGACAGTGTCGAACGCTTTGCACAAGTCCAGGTAGATGACATCAACTGCTCTGCCCCTGTCCATCAGTTCCATAGCCCCATCATAGAAGGCCACCAAATTGGTCAGGCACGATTTCCCCTTAGTGAAACCATGCTGGCTGTCACCAAACACCTCGCTGTTTTTCATGTGCCTCAGCATTCTTTCCAGGAGAACCTGCTCCAAGATTTTGCCGGGCACAGAGATGAGACTGACTGGTCTGTAGTTTCCTGGGTCTTCCACCTTCCCCTTCTTGAAAATGGGGGTTACATTTCCCTTCTTCCAATCATCTGGAACTTCACCTGACTGCCATGACCTCTCAAATATTATGGACAGTGGCCAAGCAACTTCATTTGCCAGCTCCTTCAGGACCTGTGGATGGATTTCATCAGGTCGCATGGACTTGTGCACATACAGTTCATTATTAGATTTCTAAACAGGAGAGAGGAGGCTGCTTTTGTGACCTTGCTGTTATTTTGTGACTTCTCAGCCTTTAGATTTCCACAAAAGCTGAACAAAAGGATATCCCAAACCTGCAGACTTCACTTTTTACCCAGACAGCCTCAAAGCTGAAAGCAAGTTTACGAACCACTGTGATTTTTATGCAGCCCCCATGTGGAACACACATCAATATCTGTTTTCAAGGGCTAAACATGCAAAATTCTTGTGAGAGAGCTCCTGAAAACTTTCTTTTCCATACACATATCCAAATCTACTGTTAACTTTGCGTACAGTATCTGTGTACCTTTACCACCCACAATTGTATCAAAGCATTGACTTTTTTATCTGCTTCAACAAGCGTCAATAAAATGCGAATTGCTGCCTCCTCAAATCATTTAAATTACTCTATTTAATTATTCTATCATCATTTTCTAACATGTCTCCATACTCCTATAAATTCACTTCTGCCCCAGAAATGGTATCAGGACCGAGGAGGGCTAGAATATAAACATTCAGACAAGATTAATAATAGAGCTAGAGAATCCCAGCATGATTGAGGTTGGAAGAGACCTCTGGAGGTAACTTATCCATACCCCTCCTCAGGCAGGGTCACCTAGAGTAACATTGCCCAGGTCCATGTCCAGATGGCTTCTGAATATTCTCAAGGATGGAGACTCCATAACCTCTCTGGGCAACCTGTGCCAGTGCTTAGTCACCTCACAGCAAAAAAAAAAAAAAAAAAATGGAAAAAGTGTTTCTTGATGTTCAGACAGAGCCTCCTGCATCTCAGTTTGTGCCCATTGTCCCTGGTCCTGTCACTGGGAACCACCGACAAGAGCCTGGCTCTGTCCTCTTTACACCTTCCCTTCAGGTATTTATGCACATTTACAAGATCCCCCAAGCCTTCTCTTCTCCAGGCTAAACAGGCCTGCTCTCCTCACAGGAGAGATGCTTCAGTCCCTTATCTTCATGGCCCTTTGCTGGACTGTCTCTAGTTAAGTTCAGGTCTCTTTTCTACTGGAAAAGCTCAGACTTGGACTCAGCACTCCAGATATATCTCACCAGTGCTAAGTAGAGGGGAAGGATCACTTCCCTTGACTTGCTGGCAATGCTTTGCCTAATGCAGCCCAGGATACTATTGCCTCTCTTTGTTGCAAGGGCGCAGTGCTGGCTCAGGTTCAACTTGCCCACCAGGACCTGCAGGTCCTTTTCTGCAAAGCTACTTTCCAGCTGGTCAGTCCCTGGCATGTGCTGGTGCATGGGGTTACTCCTCCACTAGTGCAGGATTGCACACTTCTTGTTGAACTTCATGAGATTCCTGTTGGTCCATTTCTCCAGGCTGCTGAGGTCCCTTTGGACGGCTTCCCAACCTTCTGGCCTATCAGCCACTCCTCCCAGTTTTGTGTCATTAGGGTACACATCTATCAGATCATTAACGAAGATGTCAACCAGGACCAGACCTGGCCTTGACCCCTAGGCTATGCTGCTAGTGTATGCACCACACACTATGTATGATACACAGTACACACCTACAACTAGACTTCACACCACTTATTACCATGCTCAGCCCAGCCATTCAACCAGTTTTCAATACATCTGTGTCCACATCCAGCCCATACTTCTACAGCTTCTCTGAGAGGTCTTTATGGAAGATCAAGCTGAAAGCCTTACTGAAATTCAGGTAGGCAATATTCACCACTCTCATCTGTCCTGAAAGTCATTTAATCGTAGAATGTCATCAGGTTGGTTAAACATGACTTATCATTGGTGAATCCATGCTGATGGCTCCTGATCACCTTCTTGTTCTTCATGTGCAATGAAATGGTTTCCAGGATTAGTGATTTCATCACCTTCTCAGAGATTGAGGTGGCTGGACACCTAGTCCTCCTTGCCCTCTTTTAAGGAGGGAGTGGCACTGGCTTTCCTCCACTCCTGGTCACCAGTATTGTTCAAAGATTATCAGGAATGGCCTCACAGTGACATCAGGACTCGCAGGTACCTGCACTCAGGGCTCATGGACTTACATACACCTAGTATGTCACCTGACCTGAAGTTAACACTGGTTTCCCACTGAACCAATTACCAATTCAATCTGACACTAGTGACTACACTTATATGAAACTCAGGTTTTTAATTTCCTGAATGTATGTTCCTTATGCCACATTCTTTAGCACCTCAGAGGACATCTACATGGACAAAACAAGGATTAAATTTAAACTGACGAGAGAAATTGTATTGTGTTGGGGATTGCCCTGAAGTGTTTAATTTCAAAATACATTTCATATACCTGTGAGGTTAGATAAAGTCATCTAACGTTTTGCCAACAGGTTATTCTCCCTCGTTTTTCACAGCCATACCTATTTAATTTGCACCTTTTTCTATATATGACCACTGTTACTCAAAGGAAGATAAAGTCCTTTCTCAGATGAATATTTAAATAGTTCCCAAGACTCTTGAATCCAAAACAATGCACACAGGCATGAGGGCAGGATTTGGCTTGGAGCGCTAATGCAATCCCTTTACTACTACGTAATTCAGGTTTCAGGATCTTCCTCTAATGTGTAATACTTAAGACAGAAAGCAGGCATAACTACTTTTGTAAAGTATGATCAGGCTGGACATCACAGATAGACTTTAGTTGGTCTCCCTCATAACAGGCTATTCACCCCTCGCAAGCGCAGCTGACTGCTCCTCCAGTCATGCCTGTGGGTCATATTCCAAATGAGCCATATGGGTAGGTGTAATGTTTTGTTCAACAGCGGTTGAAATATTCTGGGATGCTGCCAGAGCTTCAAGTCAGAGCTCTGTAGAGACACCGATTAGGCTCTTGCAGCTTCCACTCAGACTAAAAAAAATCAAATCTGTGAAGTTGTATGGAGTCAAGACCACAGAAATAATCTGGCTAGGAAAGAAACTCACTGCTACTCTGCATGCTCCATTTAATAAAATAAATGTTTAAAACATGAACATATCAATTATTCGTTTTGTAATATGACTAACTTGTGATTATTATTCAGTCCTTTCTTTCCTTAAAAACATAATTTGTGAGGATGTCTAAATAAAGCCAGTTTTGAGATAGGCAATACAAAAGTTGCAGACAGAAAATCGCATTCAAAATGAGTTCCTGAGATCTTTTTTATCCCCCCATTTCTCTAGCTTTCTATAGGAAAATCACTAAAAACAGCCTTCAAGTTCATAATACACAAACTGTGTAAGGCAGCTAAAATGCATGACTACCATGCATCAAAAAGACATGCATGACTACCAGGCATCACTTGAAATAAGCTTGCTGATCACAATCTGAAACAAAGAAATTCATATATTGGTTTGAATATTATCCTGTCTCCATATAATTTCAGCTATTATTTAAATACACATAATTTACTAAGTATATAGAACCCACAGTTCCCAGACCACACCTGCAGTGGTAGGAGTACAAGCCTTTTGATAGCCAGACTCCAGTTCTCCATTGTTTTCCACTTTAGATTAGTACGAATGAATTTGATTTTTTTTCCCCTTACTGATAGGAAGCAGCAATGAAGCACCTATGACTGTAACACTAGGCTAATAATTTACAATGTTTGTGTAGGCTTGTTTTCTAGCCAGTGAAGAAGGATGGCACTGTCACATCTTAAACAGATATTGAGTGGGTGGGTTGAATCACTCTGGATGGAGATGGATGAAGTAAGACAAGATAATTCCAATTCCTACTTCATGACATAAAGCTACTGTCACAGAAGCAGAGACCACAAATAGTTATTTGTACTCTTTGAAAGTACTCTTAATTGTTATACTTGAGTATTTTGTGCTTCCTCTTAGAGGCCTTTCATTTCTGTGATCACCCTTGTCCTTAACAACGTAGTGTTTCAGGACAAGCACTAGAATATGACTGAGACTACCTCAGAAACAGCCAATGCCTATGTAGAGAACTTTGCAGTTAAAACTATTTGATATTCCTCCTACACTTTACTGTTTCTATTTCCTGCACATTTCTGTCTTTAGAAAGCAGCTCAATATTGCAGAAGATGAAGAAAAAGAGAGATTCAGTAAAGACATCTGTGGTTGTGGTTTCATGATTTTACTTTGTTCTCTATACAAAATTATGGAGATTGTCAAGGTTTAGTCATTCATTTTTAGAGTCAACAGAACTGACATTTGGTTTAAGGCTGGTTCCTTCTAGTAGAAACTCCAGTCTCACCAGGAGGAGTGTCTAGAAAGTATTCACATGGAAGACTGTTCCTGTAAACTCCCTCAGTTCATTCAAGAACTGGAGTATGAAGCTGGGGTCATTGATCTGCACTATGCATATGCTGCAAGCTTTACCATCACAGAAAGGTATTTTGTAAGAGGAGTGTGCACATCTACAAAGGTCAGGTTTAAATGGCTATCTATGACCCACATGCCAGAGAGGTTTTACCTGGCCAAACAAGAAAGAGGAAAATTAAAATTCAACTATGCCGCTTTTGTTGTCCATTAAATTGGTGGAATACCATATTTTGATCATAATGGGATGTGCAGAGTCAACATATACGTCTAGGAGACTATTTTAAATACAGTTCTGCCCAAATCGTGTGCCTTGAATAGAAATCCTAAAGGGGGGGGAGGGGGAAATAAAAAAAAAAAATAATTAAAAAGAAAAATATCACACACTATGTTTCTTTTCAGCTCTTTGTGAAAAAGAGATCTTTCTGTATCATCTTATTGTTGGACAGTGAGCTGAGAACTAAACCTGAAAAGGAACTAGTGTTAAGGTTGGCATGGTGGATATTTAAAAAAACAAAACAAAAAACCAACCTGATTTAATAATAATTGCATCAACTATTACATATTACACTAATTAAAATAGCATAGTATTTTTCATGTAATATTCATAAATACTGCAATTTCTTAAATTTAATGGAAATAAAGTTACTGAAATTATTGTAGGTCTTAATATACAAAGAAACACCATTAGGTGGCTAGTCTATTAGAACTAATTCTTGGCTAAGCTATAAGTTGTAAAGGTCATGTAGCCCTGCAGATGGTAACCTTTGAGTGAATCTGTGCTCCATACTGAAAGAACACCACTGTAGGTAGAACCCTTCCTTTGTTAACACATGTACTCAAGTAGACGTATTCAGTTTATCAATTTGTTGCAGACACATGCAGTTTAACCTTTAGCCTCTTTTTATACACTGTTGTTGCCTACTGGAGTTTGTTCTGCAGTTGTTTTTAGCCATACTGGTAAAGATTTCAGCCTTTCTACCATCTTTTTTCATTTCCTTTACATTCTTCTTACTTTGACAGCTTGCTCTGCTTAAGTTGAAATCCTTAACTTACACAGCATTTGAAAAGATGATGTGGATGAAGCTGCCAAGCCATTATCCATCATATTTGAGAAGTTGTGGCAGTCCAGTGAAGTTCCCACTGACTGGAAAAGGGGCAATATAACCTCAGTTTTTAAAAAGAGGGTAGATTTAGGCCAGATACTAGGAAAAAAATTCTTCCCTGTGAGGGTGGTGAGGCGCTGGCACAGGTTGCCCAGAGAAGTTGTGGCTGCCCCACCCCTGGCAGTGTTCAAGGCCAGGCTGGATGGGGGTTTGAGCAACCTGTTCCAGTGGAAGATGTCCCTGCCCATGGCAGGGGGGTTGGAACTAGATGATCTTTACAGTCCCTTCTAACCCAAACCAATTCTATGATTCTATAGCCACCGAAGTCTATTTCCCTACGCTTAATACTAGTATAATAGTAATACTAATAGTAATACTACTAGTAAGTTACTAGTAATTACTACTGGTGATACTAATAGTAATACTACTAGTAAAATAGTAATACTAGTATAATAATACCACTAATAATAATAGTATAATAATAATACTACTACTAATAATAATACTAGTTTATTCTGTATAATATCTGTTGTTTCACACCACGTGAGTATGGCGCACAGTGTTGAGCACCACAATTCTGCTGTGGTTACATAGCCAGTGGGGAAGGGCTACAGAAATGGAGAGCAAAGTTAAAGGCAGATCCTCCTGTCCTCCTTCTCTACAGGCAATTTTCTACCAACTTTGGTAACCGACAATTTGTCAGTGAAGCTTCATATCCTTACATAATTCCTTGTTTTTACCCCGCCTCTCCCCCCTCCGAGTACTTCATCCACTTCTACCACTTATCCAAACTCCTATAAATAATTCTGCTAACAAATTTACTAGAGGATTTAGTGAAAATAGCTGGCACTTTAACAGAAGAAAGTCTATATCATAATACCAACACAGTTTTTAATATACAACTAAATATTATGTCCTCTTCCCAAGATATTCCTTCATTCTGCAATAACCTTTTATTTAGATTTTTGGAAAGAGTTGGATGGGTATGAATCCAAGGACCATTACCCATGTTCTACAGATACATGCACATGCCACAACTCATTTTTAAAAGTACAGTTAAATCTTAAGGCTTGGTTTTCTGGGAAAATGAGTTTACATCAGCTGTCGCTCTTGCCTTCTGCAATAAGTTTTTACTTTGTCAGCCAGCTCCTGTCCCATGTGATAAAGCCTCAAGATGACATTAAAAAGCTAAACTGGTAGGCAGGTTGAGGGAAAGCAGAACATGCTATCTTGGAGGCTCCACTGAGGGAACAGAACCCAACATAAGCTCATCCCATATTAAAAACCAGAGTACCTCCACGGGATATCTAATTGTAAAAACAAACATGAGTAGAGTCTGGCTTCACTGGCTCTACATTATCATGATTGTTATTTTGTGTGGTGCACTGGACAGCGTGACCACTGCTAACTAGTAGAAATACAGCACAGTTTCACCATGATGCTGTGTCTTCATGATGACATGAACAGATTGACTAAGCTTTAATAAGAGCATTTGTAATACAAACTGAAGAGGAAAGTACCTTTTAACTGGGAAGATTATTCTCCAAGAGCAATTTAAATTACTAGAAATATTTACTATACATCTATAAATGTGCAGTAGTAGATCAGCCTAGCTAGTTTTAAGCCATTTCCTAGGCAAGACGGAAGTCAAGCTTTATGCTGCTTTGCCAGGAAATAAGGTTGCCAATTGCCTAGCTGTTCTCTTACACAGGTTGTGTTATCTTGGTGAAGAGCTTCCTTACAGCTAGGTTTTGGAGGGATTTTTTTTGTACCAGCTGTTACACACTCACAGAATGTGTTTGATTTTGGGTAAAGGCAGAGATAGTTTGCTGATAATATAACCCCATATATATTCCTGTAATCTGCACATTATAAATCTACCTGCCTGAGATTTTGGAAGCTACAAAATGTAGTATTAATCTTTCGAACATTTAGTGTTTCATTAATATTTGATTGGGACATAATAGCAACTACTACATTAAAGATTACCTACTTCTTATGTGCATATACCAACAGAAGGCTGGGCTGCTAACCATTCTGCAGAATCAGAATACACTTCTGGTTGAATAAGACTAACAAAATAAATTTATTTTCTACTGGATATACATTTAGTTGAAGACAGGGCAAAGAATCCTGTGGTTTTGGTATACATTTCAAATATATTCTTACAGTGCATTTGACGGAAGTTATCCCAATGCATCGTTCTGAAAGCAACAAAAGAAGTTGCAAAATTCTCAGGCATGACCCTCTGACCCTCAAAACCTAAATAGATGCACTAAATGGAATAAAAAGAAGTATAATATTAGTTAATACTGCTCTTCCTACAACTTACTCAATTTTGTTGCTGATTTCTGAGTCTTGCAGATGTTCAAAAAGGGTAGTTCTATGTTACTTACCTTTCATTTGCATTTGAAAGGAACGTGGCAGTACAGAATAAATGGGCTAAACCACTTGTCAAAGCAAAGCAAAGAGTGTGAAGGTCATTTATAAATGGACATCAGCATCTGTTTCTCTATTGAAATAACTGCCTATTAGGACACTTGTCAGTTACTGGTCTGCCTTCCCACCACGAAGGATTTCTAAGACTTAAAAGTGAGGTAGGAAAATTTGATCCATCCCAAACTCCTGATTTCAAAAACCTACTGTCCTGGAATGCTCTATTTTAAGTATCTTAGTAGGATTTTATTTCAGGAGACCTGTATGCAGGTACTCTTGTGGGTGGGAGGGTGGAGAAAATGACAAAAACCCCCACATACCAACCCCAAACTACTACATCTGGTCTATCTGCAAAGAACGAGTGTAACACCTTCCTTACCACCAAAACCGAACACAACAGCCAAAACCAGCCAACAGTAACTTCTAATGTCAAATCATTTTTCAACAATATGGATTTCAGGGAAATAATAATGTACTGCACCAGATCACACTTATGGTCTGGATCCTTTCTGAAGTAGCTAACTTTGTCCAAAAGAATGCCTGTCTAATTCAAGAACTGCTGTGTAGTTCATTGGTTTGCACAGCAAACATGGGCAAAACTTCCTTTTCCTTGCATCTTACTAGACTGCTTGTGCAATTTAGCTGTTATACATACCGGTCTTCTTTTATACACTAGGTATATGAAATGTAAAAGGTTGACAACCAAAAACACAGAATTCCAGATCATTATGTCCAAGGCACAACGATAGAGTGTAGCCCAAATGATGAACAATGCACACCCTGTAAAATTAAAAAAAAAAAAAAATAAAAAATAAGAGTCATATTTCACTGAACAATAAATACATTTGTACAAAGTCATCAAGAATGTGTCCACTGGGTGTAATTACACTGAAAAGCAATATATCCTACAAGCTTTACCACAGCTAGGATCTGTGGATCAATGAGTGCAATGGTAGCAGAGCTAATCACTGCAATGGTACAAACAGGCACCGAGAGCAGGTTGACAGCAGACTGCAGTCCTATTGCATGGGACTGCAATACTGAAGCAATGTTAATTCAGATCAGGACTGGGGAAAGCATAAAGACACAGCCCACAGTGGTCTGTTACTAAAATGAAGCAGAAATGGGATGGGGAAAATTGTATCTTAAATACAAAAAATAATAATCAAGCAGATCATAAAACTTTATTACCAGTATTGCATTAATTAGACAAACAAGAGCCTAGAAATGAATGCTTGCTGTTCCCAATAACAACATTCATATCGAACTCTTGAGCAGTAGTTGCACAAAAATCTCTTAAAGTCATACACAGATATTTTTGAAAATTTAAAGGATGTATCATTGCTGCATTTTGACAAAGTCACAGCAGGAACCTGAATTCTCTTGTAAGACATCAAAGAGAAAATTTCAAACGCCTATTCTTTTTTAGTTGCTTTACTTTGAATGATGACAATTGCTTTAGAAGATAAGGCATGCTATATGATTAGGGATTCTATTTTTAGCCTACAAAGATAATAGTTATCAAATGATAGATTATGCATCAGCGATAAATGTGAGCCTACCACCCAACATAGATGGCTGTAGAGGTTCCCTTAAGTTTTACGCAAAGACAATAAGGAGAGGGTGCCAAATTAGTGTCCCTTCGCCTTTCTCCCTGAAGATGACACTGAATTCATAAACTCAGTATTATCTATTGTGTCTCAGTAGTTAACTGGCCAGGTACCACTTCCATATGGATCAGAAAAATCAAAATATGATGTCTCTTGATCAGCTGGTTTATTAGACTACAAGGAAGGGGAGGATATGAGGTCTGGAAGTATTGAAGAAGAGCAATATTGTGGAGCAGCACAGAGCGGGGGGCAGCACCAAAGCAAAAGGAATGGATTGCTAGGAACCAGGCTTCATTACTTATGCTGCCCAGAGTAAATTTGCTTCTAGCTGCCACCTCAGTTTGCAAAACTCTGACTCTGTGTCTGCTCAAAATACAAGACCCACAGATCAAAGCAGCAGGCCAGTGAGTGCACAGCTCCTTTTGCTTTTAAAACAAGAACTACAAAGATAAAAGGTCTTGGAACACTTAGACCTTTGGTCATCAGTGCAGCCTACTACACGAATAAGCATGCTCACTTAAAAATATTTAAGCATGCTCTGTGTTGTCATACACTCAGGTTTATCTTTCTTAACACTGTACTGATTTACTACTCTTCCTTTGATCACAAAGGCCTTGTCCCAAAGTACAGGAGCTTTGAAAGAGCTGTGGGACTGCAAGAGTGTTACAAATGAAACCACATTTGCTCAGCCTCAAACAGGCCAAATTTAGTTCTTCTTCTGAAGTAAAATTTTGGTGTCACAAGATGCCTACAGTGGTAGAATAAATAGGACTGACTTCAGGGTAACGCAGACTGTATTCCATATCAACTATACGCATTTCTAAATTGGCAATGAAAATAGCCCTAGTGACCCACAAGGGCCGCACGTTTGAACCCACATTCAAAAAACATGTGGGCTGACATCAAGCTTTCCAAGGAAAACCTTGCCTACTGCAGTCATAGTAAGCCAGTGCACCAGCAAATAAACACTCCCAGTACCTACTTGAAACCTAAAATTAAGGTCTTAAGGATCCATAGACTTAACTAAGATTTGGAATTTAATGAATTTTAAGCAGCCAGTCACCTCTGAAGTAAACAGGGGACACTTGCTTCAAGTTGACACCTTCATAGGTTTGAAACTGTAAGTTACATTTTTGGGAAATCATAAGAACCTGGGCACATGTAGCCTTTCTAGAAAAGATATGGCAGGGTCAGAACAGGCCCCCACTTACACCAAAAATGCCTTCAGCAGAGTACAATGAACATGAGTACAAGCTGTAGTTTCACCATAAGCTGAAGGGACCAGCTCTGTAATGGTCATGAGTTGCTATTTCTGTCACAGGAAGGTCACAAATCTCTCCAGAATAATTCTCTTACCTATGGTGAGCAGGCCTCGCAGAAAAATCATATGAAAATTCAGAGTAGTTGGAATAACAAGTCCAACTGCAAAGCAAATATTTGCCACGTGGAAAACAAGATGATGAATCTCTTTCCAATTTTCACATGCAGTCTCATTGAAAGGCTCAAGGGTGGCATTTTTTAAGTCTGGAATAAAGCCTAGTGGAGTAACAGTGAGTGGGCTCATTACTGTAGTATTCATCTCGGAGACTCCTGCAATAAGACAAAAGTAAAATCACAGTCCATTATACTGAAATATACCAGAAGTACACATGGATTTTAGGGCTATTTTCTCTCTTCCCAGGATATACTTTGCATTATCATTCATGGAAGAAATCTACAAGTACTTAAAAAGGGTAAGCTAGATCCATAGTTCAGTAATGCTTTACTATCTCTTTCACTTAAGTGCTGGGCTTGAAGAATGGTACACTTCAAAATTTGGACTGTATACACATAAACAGTGCTGTCTGAACACTATCTCCTATGATTGTCATTGCTCAGTGAAATACCCTATGTATTCTTCCAAGACCTACACAAGCAAAAAATCACATTCTGGTCTACTATTTACTGAAAAGGTTCACGATCCCAGGCAAAGTAAATGTTTAAGAGAACTTAACATTCTAAACGAGAATTGAAATTAAATTTTAAAAAAAAGTTTATGTAGTATAAGTCTCCTTTATGGCACACAAAGTTGTTCTTCTAAATAAGGAATAGAAGGTTTTAAAGGAGAAACACGTGCTGTTTGGTTGATTTAAAAAAGGCAACAAACCATACAGAAATCAAAAACAAAGTCTTGACTTTTGGCTTTCTTGCAGGATCATTTGGAGGTCTCCTAAGCCATATATCATCCTGCACACATTAACCAGAGCAGGCAAAGAAAAAAAAAAATAAAATCCAAGCCACTTTTAAGAACAGTAAATAAAAACTACCATTTCTCCTAGTAGATGATCAGATGCTACTAAATCAGAAAGGGAGATGACCAGGATGCTAAGTTATGACAAAGTTGCTTCTCTTTCAGGGAAATCACTTGGTCTGCCTAGTATGAGTGAGCTTGTAAGACCTGTGGTTATCTGTAGAACTCCTGGAGAAAATGATACAGTTAAAGCTGATTTCTAATCCGAAAAACACACAGGGTTTTTTTTTTTTTTTTATTGTTGTAATAATGAAAGCATCATATTTTCCTTTCACACCAATTAAAAGCAAAAAGTTTCTGTGGGCAAATATTTTCCCAATACGAAGTACAAAATTCCTATTAAAAAGACACTACAAAGAGAAACTGGAAGATTTCAAGGCACTAACTTTAAAATTTTAAGTTAGTTAAAATTTTAAGGTCTGTCTAGGGAACTGCAGCCAGTGCTACAAGCACTCCAGAAGGTGTTCTCAACCCATAGCAGTTCCCAGCCAGAGGAACACAAATGTTCCTAGACTGTCTGAAACAGCGTAGAAGCCCACTTCCGGCAAGGCACGTATGGTCTCCCACTGCCACAGCACCAGAAATTACATGGAGTTTGGCTTGAGTCTCATTAATTAAATACATGCACATGTCACTGAGCAAACAGGCTCCACAACATGCAACATGGGGGGATCTGCATTCAAGTAAATTCTGTAGAGACAGTGCATGTCCCTGCTGTGTGTGCTTGCTAACTGTGATGTAATTTATCTGCTCAGCAGACACTTTTGAGTCATGGTTATTACACTCAATATCTCCTACAGACTGGAGTGCTTCTTGGGCTATGGAGCAATTTTGATTTGCTTCATCCATTCTTTTTATTACTTCCCCTCTCCCCCCAATTAATTTGTGTGCAAGACGTAAGTAAGCTGGACTGAAATTCTAAAACTAATCAGTCTTTTAAACCCCTGTTTAAAGTAGTGGGAAGAAAGAAATCAGAAAGAAAACCTCAGCCTTCTAATAGTTTCTCTTCGATGCCCAGAACCTGTCACAGCTAAAGCATGCTACAGAACATGTAGAGGCATGTTGCAGGATCAACACCAACATGGAAATAGTGCTATCCGTAGCTGGATAGAAATTATTTCCAAAGAAAAAAAAAAAAAAAAACAAAAGCAACACCTAATTCTTACCAAAATACATAATTCATTTATTTTTTATAAGCTTGCTTTCCTCTTTTCATTCCTACATTAGTTATTCACGAAGGTTAATTGAAATGTGGGGGTTTTGGCATAAGCAAATTATACATGAAATTGTTACCAATAATCGTGGTGACCAAACAAATTCACAGTCCAGGTATCATACAGGCACCACCCAAAAACATTCCTATTTTCTTTCAGCTCTTTGGCTTGAATTTAGCGATTGAGTCACAAGAGCAGTTTCACTGACCTGACAAAGCTGCTTGCGCACAAAGCCAAAGCGGGAGCCTGTATGAGGTTGCAAGACTGGCATTTTAATGTGCTCATAAACAGAAGGTAATTGGTAACTCGGGAACTGTATTTGCGCTCACCTTATACACATCTCACCATTGTGCTCCTGTGGTTTTCAAACAATACATACTCCCTACACTGGAACAGCAGAATCTCTAGATCTTTTGCAAAAAATTATCTGCAGAGGTTCTACCTAAATTCAGTCTTTCACTGACAATAAAAGCACCACTTAACTTATCGACAGAATGAGCAAAGACAACCAAACTCACATACAGCTACAGAACCATCAGCTCATCTCGAGATCAAGATGGGCTGCAAGAAGTAAATTCAGCTGCATCTGACTACAAATTGACAAAGCTTTCAGATGCTCGATTTTTTAACAACAAATTTTTGCAATGCATTGCTGGGAGGTTAGAGGCTACCTTATGCTTTACGACTTGTAAAGCATCACACAAAGCATCACACATTTGAAGACTGGAACCCAACAAGACAAATTAATGACACAGCACAACAGTCACATTCTCCTCACAGCCCACCAAAACACCACTCCCCTCATTAGCCACAGATAAGGACGCCACAAACCACCAACCACAAACTGGCATAATGGAAAGATGTTTCTCCAACAAGTGCTGACCAAGTCATTTAAAGCCACAAAGCGTCCACAGTTGTATCAACAGGATGTTCAATGCTTTTGAAAGTCTGGACCACCTACTGGGTTGCCTAAAACCCAGGAACCTAAATCTACCCACCTCCATTTTTACAAACTTCATCTTTAATACCTTGAAGTCCTTTTATAAATATATTTGATCTTAGCTTACTACTCACGAATAAACATGGCAGTGGTGCTAATGTACTGGAAAACTGCAGAAAGCTGCAGAACTTCTCTGTCATGATGGTATTTTAAAGCTGACAGAAACAGATTGATGTTATCTGCAAAACGACACGAGGACAGCTGTGACCCTGGCTCTGAATTTCAACTAGGGAGCCTGCTTGAGAATCAACAAAAAAGGTAGACATGGAGGGTTACAAGCTGTCACCTAAAATGTTTGTCCACAGGTAACACCAGAAAGACAAATATTCAAAGTAACAGCTCTGTAATTTTTAAATCAATTCTTTATTCCCAACATCTGCTGTTGTCAAATAATATTGAAGAATTAGAAAAAAAATCTGCTGTTCAACAAATGAAAAAGCAATTGTTATTTCCGACCCTCTGCAACCTCACAGAGCCAAATCCTAATTTTTTAAGTACGGCTCTTAAAACTTTAATTTAGGATTATATCTACTAAGGAATAGTATAGCACAAGACTTTGAGATCTTATGCTTAAGTCTTCAATACATTAAGACATGTATTAATATGAGGAGTTAAAAGTACATCCAACAGTCAAATAATTTTGGAAAAATTGGGGAAATAGTGTCAACTGAAATGAAAATTTTGTGAAGCATAAGACCATTAAAAAATTATATTTTAATATCCAAATTTTTTTCTGTCATATGGATTTAGATTTACCAAACTAGGAGTCTGAAAACTCAGCTGATTGAAAAATCAAGCCAATTTGTTGGTCAAACAGGAAAACAAAACAAACCCAAACAAACAAAAAACCAACAACCAACAAACACCCCACTCACTGCTACTTTAATATTAAATTTCTGAGAAATAGTTAAGAACAAAGCCTACTAATTTCCTTTTTTTTTTTTTTTGGTGCTGATGAACCAATCAGCTGAGGAACCTGATAGACAGTTAAGGTAATACACTGTGGGTTTAGGTCTGAAAATACAAATTCTTGGAATGTAGATAGTGCAAACTTATTCTAGGATTTTTAATATGCTCAGGACATCTTTACACAAGAGGCCAAACTTCTGAAAGCCATTCCCAAAAGATTTAGTCCCTAAATCTTCAGACATGAAGATGCCTTTAAAATGAATGGGGGTTCATGGATACCCACACAACATTCACAGAAGACAGACTGCAGAGAAGTTTAGAACAGTTGGTTCTAAGCAAGAGAACAGGTCAACCAAGCCAACATGGGACAGCAGTCCTGCTTATGTCACCATCCACTTTACTGAGATTATTTGTATCCCAGCAGCTTTACTGTTCAACATTATTCAAGTGAGCTTCTTAAAGCTTTGCTTGAGAATGTTTATATAACTTTACAGTCCTTGCAACTCTACAGTCCATCATTTATGCAGATAGATTCTGTGAGTCTAAAGAGAAAAAAAAAAATTAATCAAGCTCAACGATTGCTTTTTTTAGATCGTACCTGCAGAGCTTGAACTATTTTTCTGTGGTTTTGTAGCACAAAAGCTGCATAGAGAATTTGGACAATTAATAATTTCTTTGCTTTTGTGAACTGAAGACAAACTATTACTGCCAGCATAATAAAGTTAATTACAGTTTAAGTTACCAATTTCCTTTCTACAATGAAGTAGGAGTGAATGGGAAAGTGGTAGAGGAAAAAATGTGTTTCAATATGCTCTTCCGGGCAAAATAATTTCCATTAAATGAGTCACGCTCTACAGACATTTGTTAGTCTCGTTCTACTTTATTCTAGAGAAAATTTAACATTTTCATTATGCACAGTCAACAGAAACACCCATACCATGAGAAATACTCTTATGTACACTCCCCACAGCAGCTGCGTAGCCATGCTACGGCAATGGAAGTTTGTTCCCTGCGCTTCAGTTCACGCTCCCGTTTGATTACAGGGTCCACGGATGTTCCGGA
>NW_009930120.1:0-1981 GCF_000696875.1 Nestor notabilis | reverse complement strand
AAAGTCCCTTCCAACTCAAACCATTCTATAACATATAAAGATGAAGAGTAGCTAAACTGATTTAATGTCCACCTATAGGAAGGATTAGGAATTAAGTACAACATGAAATCCAGTGTATTCTACTAGACAAACGCTGGATTGTCTCAGTTTAAACTGCTGGTGGTGAAACAGTGCCCCCTGATGTCCTGCAAGCTGGTTGGAAACCAGAAAGCTACATTCTTCCGGATATCCTGGATTAATTGGTCAACGACCTTCTGAAAGCTGTACTTATTAACAAGCCAAGTTGAGAACCAGTTAAGTCCACTCCATCATGCAGAGGACTTACAGTCAGATAAAGTTCTGTTCCCTTACTGTCACTGTGTTCAGGCATCAGTCTTTCCCACATTGATGTTTCTCCACGATGCATCCAAGTTGAATCCTTGAGTTATCCCCATCATAACAATCCTACCTCAGACCACAGAGCCCCACAGGAAAGAAAGGTAAAGCTTCAGACTTCTTCACAGCTTCAGACTGAGCCAAAGTTATGCAGCTGGTCTGTGTCAGAGCAGAGCCCTGGGAGCCAGGGGCCAGTACAGTAGGGGTTAGAGAGTCACAATACCTGTTGAATAACTTAATTGTAACTCATTTTTGAGAGCAAAAAGAAAAATAATAAAATCTTTTAATATTTTGTTGCAGATCCACCAGCTCAAAAAGAAAAAAAAAAAAGGGGGGGAGAACTACAGGGGAAAAAAATCCCAACATACAAACCCTGGAAAAGCTCTGTGTGGATAAAAACTACACTGTAAGTCACTTTTTATGGATAAGCCAAGGAATACAAAGATGAAGGTGTCAAGAATAAGAAAGCACAATTATCAATGCAGTTTTATGTTTTGCAGTAGGCCAAAAAAATACGCCAAAGCTTGTTTCCTAGTCTGACTTAGTTATGTGAAGGTTTCTTTGCTTTTCACAGTTATCAAATGAATGGCAATTGAGGTGTGGAGTTCCTTAGATGAAAGCGTTATGCAGAAATAAAGAACAGTTTAATGCAGGGTAACTCAACCTCAATACTCAACATGTATATGAAGAGAGAACCTCAAAGAAACAGACTTTTACTCAACTGAATTATTTGGTATTATCTCTACCCTGCTGCTCTATTTCCCGATCTCGGGCTGTTCCAATACAGAGATGTTGTTAGTTTGGACATTTACCACTTGAGGTGTCTTTCATCTCTCTCGAGAACACCATCAGAAACTTGGTATGGCCTTTCCCTGAATATGCTCGCTAACTCAGAGCACCTGAATAAAGATATCTAGCAAGCTCTTGATAAAAGATGAGGCAGGAATGAAAAGGCCTCTTTTCTCATTACCGTGACCAATGCAACTAGTTACTGGCCTGTACAGGGGAAAACAATGAAATCTGGTGTATTTCTTGCCATCTTCCTAGAATAAATCTTCAGCTCTTATAACAAAAGACAACAGTAAGATTCCACAGTGACTCTTTTTAGCGAAAGGGGTTTTTAATTCTCACTACTACATTTCAATAGACTGCCTTAAACTAATTGCATAATATATGTGGAAGTAACATTAGGCTATATTGTGCCTGTATTTTTAATGATCTTCAAGGTTAGGTATGCCTTCTCCCTCATGTCTTGTGTCTTCTGGAGAGATGTTTATGCCCCTGGGGAGATGTTTTAAGGAAGCTTTTACAATGCTGTCGAGCAGGTGAGAGACAAAGGTCGAGTCAAGTTTGCAAACAGAATCAGAATGGGCTGGAAGGGACCTTCAAAGCTCAACTAGTCCAACCTCCTGCAGTGAGCAAGGACATCTTCAACTGGATGAGGTTGCCCAGAACCACATCCAGCCTGGCCTGGCATGTCTCTGGGGATGGCGCCTCCACCACCTCTCTGGGCCACCTGCGCTCAGAGGTTGCACTCTCCCTCACGTCCAGCCCCAAACTCTCCTCTTTTAGTTTAAACCCATTGCCGCCCCTTTCCCCCTCGCGC
>NW_009930119.1:0-19499 GCF_000696875.1 Nestor notabilis | reverse complement strand
GAGCTGATCGGCTGCATTAAAGCAAGACGCTGTCGTGCTGCCGTGGCTGTATCTCCCGAATTCCCCAATACCTCTCTGGGAATAAAAATGGCCCCCCAAGCATGCAGAGACACAGCCCTGATGGAAAACCTTTCAAGACTTACAGTCCCTAAGACAAGGGTGCATTGTCTCACTTAGTGCTGCGGTGGGTCCAGTCAGAACAACACACAAATTTCATCACATCATACCAGGAGCATTAAGCTGTGGGTGAGGAGGAACTAGTGATAACCCTCTCAGGTGGTTTTATCCCTCTCTAAGGTCATGCACATAAATACTTTGAATGCCAATGATGAAATGACACATTCCTGGAGATTGCCCCCAAAATACATAAAAGATCTGCAGCACTGGACATACGGGAAGTGCAAAAGCCCCTGCTTCCATGACCCCCACCTCCTTCATGATGCAACAAACATCCATGTGGGTCTTCAGGATGTGGCTCTGCGGGCACCAGCCAGAGCCTCCAACACATTCAGATTTACCCCAGCAAAGACTTGGATTCTTCACTGTGGGACAAGGTCTGGGGAAGCCGGGTTTGTGGATGTGCTACCTTCAGAGGAAGGTGTTACTGCTGACAGGAAAAGGGGATTTTTTTTGTTCAACCTTGAGCAACTGAGGAAGAGCCGGTTATTATTTGATAGGCAACAGCACTGTGCATCTGTTGAGAACAATGGGCTGGCACAGGTGGAAAATAAAATGAAATTTTAATGTTTGTAAAATAATAGGCAATGTTACCTTTGCTTCAGGCCTAGCTAGGGCTTTTATTCGCTCTTTACAGCTCGGATGTCAGTGCTGTGTTTAGGAAGGTCAGTCACAGAGCACGCACGTAACAGCAACACACGAATCTCAGGGAGAAGAAGGAAGGGTTTCAATCAAAGTGGGCTGGGGTCTTGAAGGTGGCTATGGGAACACTAAACCAGTGGTGCTGCTCCAGAAGGTACCAGGGTAGCTGCAGGAGTTCCCTCTCTGACAAGATCTTGTAGAACTCAGAGACTGATCTTTCAAAACGAAGATGTTTATATTTTAACTCCAGAGATTTAGGATGCACTTTTTACCAAGCAGCATTTCATTTGCTCTGTGGTTTGATATGTCCCTTTCAGGGCGAGAGGCAGCTGTTTGCAGGGCAGCGCTTCAAGTGCCGGCGGTGGCTCAATACGCAGCAAATGCTGCCCCTGGTGTTCCCGAGGAGGAAATACCCCAAATCCATCCCTCGGTTCTTCAGGTTTTGCCCAGAGACCCTGGCGAACGTGCGCAGCCCTGGTCACCGCTGTCATATTTGGATTGGCTTGTTGTCAGTTTTCTTTAAACTTTCTTCATTGTAACATCACTCGCAATTCATGTCGTAGGCTTCCTAATACACATGATAAAACATTAATGTAACAGATCCTGAATAATTAATTACTTTTTCCTTCTGTTGTCACTGACTTGTGACCACTTACCTGACATCGTACCCTCACACGAGCTGTCACGCTTGAGCATTTTTGCTGTGTGAATCCCCTGCTGCTGTGGAAGCTCTGAGTTCCCCACATCGGCAGCCCCTTCCAGAGCAGCAATGCATTTGTGCTGGGTTTATAGCCAGGAATTCTCACCATGGACATCCCATTGTGCTAATAACTTTCCAAAAATGGAACAAAGAGACTGTGATGAACCAATGTCACTTAAAAACTTAAGTACATGCTCCAACCGAGGCACACACCTCGCTCATCTGTGTTTACAAATCATGTATCGAATTGCTCCGAAGTTATGTGAGTTCCACCGGAATGGCACATGCTTAATATCAGTCCTGTGGAGGACTTTGCAAACTGGAGTTCAGCCACATCCATTATTTGCTTTTCAGCGCGGGTTCTTGGCCGTCTCGAGTGACTGCAGTTACACATATGTGTATTTCCTGGGGTATTCCCAGCCAGGCTGGCTCACGTGCCAGGCAGCTCACCTGGTGAACTGTTTAACTTTGAGGCAGAGCCTGACTGACTGCGCCTGAGTCAGCTTTCTTGTCCCTAAGTTTTGGGCACAAGGTACATGCAATTATTGCTCTGTGTTAACTGTAGACTAAGCCATCTTTAACACACACACACACACCCCTCCCCCCACACCAGGTTTCTAATTAAGAATATAATCCCTGAAGTGATCTAAAGAAACAGTGTCTACACCTTATTTAATAAACAGGGAAAAATAACCCGAACAACCCTGTACCATCACTTATTACCTAGAAAAATACCAAAAATGAGGGCAGTGGAGCCACTGGGGCATTGTTATCAGGTTCTTTCAATACCATTTCACATATTTCTCACATTATCCCCAGGCTGGTAGAGCATACTTTTTTACATTCTTTTTGTCTAAACTGTAAACAAAGATCAGAAATTGGCACTTCTTCTTTCTCAAAGGAGAATCAGAAAATCAACTTTATAATGCCTGTTTTGTGTGCGCCGGAGTGGTATTGTATTTACACATGTTTATCTAACACGCCCGCTCTGTTTATCCAGACAGACTGAAAGAAGGATAAAACTACAGGTCTGTCTGTATCCAAATACAAGTAAACTAGAGGAGGTGAGCATCGGAATTGCCTGTAATTGCCTGACAAACTGCTAGAAATGCTGCTTTGGGAACAGGCGATGACTTCACTGTCCGTAACAGCTGTCTACTATTGATCCACAAAGACTTTCTTTCCCAAAACTGATGGACACAGTGAAAACTTTTCTTGTTTTACTGCAACAACTGGACACAGAACATAGACTTAGACTCCCAGGAGTACATCACGTTAGTAACTCTGATCCTCTGCGTAAACACCTTGTGTGAACTTTATCGTTACCACAGTCTCCAGTTACAGAACTTAAACTAGAGCAGGTTATAGAAACATTGCAGGAACAAAAGTAATTTCCAAGTATGACCATTAATCACCCATGCCAAGCCTAATCACCTACTGAGGTCTCTTCATTGTTCCACTAAGGCAGGTATTTTATCTTAATTAGAGCTACTACTTCAAAAATTAACACTAAAGACAATTAAAAATTGCCTAGCAGAACAAACGTTACATGTTTTCACCCCTTAATTCCATCAAATTCTCCAATGTGGAAAAGGAAGTATGAAGGACCGGTCAGATTTCTGACTTCTTCCATCATTGGAAAGCCACACAGAATTTTTCTGCTAGAAATTTTCTTACTGAATATTTCTTACTGAATATTTCTGTATATAGACAGTCTCGGGGTAAGAGCCCTCTTTGCACTGCGTGCTGTCTAAGTACCACCATTACCATTTACAGCTTGTCCTGGAAAATCTGATCTGCATTTTTACATACATGGTTCTTCTAGACAATCTTTTTTTTTTCCCTGTTGTGAAGACAAATGTAAACATGATGTCATGGTGCTTCAAAGTCTCTGTCTTGCAGAAGCTCTTCAGGTAAAAAACCAGCCAGAGAAATACTTCCTTAAACCACAACATTTAGTGAGGGCAATAACAAAGATGAAGAAAGACTGTACCTGCACCCTGTGTCGGCCCCTGCCAAGCCAAATCGAGTATTGGTTTCCTAATGAAATAGGAATCAGTGATGTTGATTTGAGGCATTGTCTTAGTCCAACTGGTGATGTCACAGACAAGATTTATACACTGATGGAGGTGCTTTCTTCCAAGCAGCTCAGCACAATACTTTTGTATCTCTCTTAAGAGACAGAAAAACAGATCTGGAAGAAAATGCCTGTGGGAACAAGAAGGATGTTGAGAGCTTGCACCTTTTAGGTTAATGAAAAGGAGGTGATAAACATGATCTGGGATGTGGTAGGTATCAAAAGATGAGTAAAACTAATCACTGGAACAATTTACCAATTTTCCTTTTGATCAGAATGTATGTAGTCTTGAAATAGCACCAGTAATCAGTGAGCCAAAATTTCACAAACTTATTTTGTAACTTTGCAGCACACAGTTCAAATGTGGCAAAATGAGAAATTGACCGTTCATTTTGACAGCGAGGTTTTGAAATAAAAATCATACAGTCTTGAAAGTCTCCAGAAAATTCCAAAGGCAGCAGAAATTAAGATCGGTCAGGAAGGCTCTGAGGGGACATACTCCATGACTTGGTACAAACCTCAGTTCTTTCAGAACAGTGTTCCTTTGTAAGAATGAAGTTACACCAAACATGAATCTTATTTTATTATTCTAAAGAAGCCAATAAAAGTGTACAGAAGTTATGTTAACAGAAGGAAGTGGGGCATCAAGGGATATTACCTTTCCTAAAAGAGATCTATCTGAGATGGATTTCTGAGCACTTGCTTTGGTAACCAGGGAGATAGGTATAAGATATATCAAATCTCAGAATATTTACATATCTAACTCACAGTTTAGGTATGGAAATAATATCATCAACATAAGTTTACTTGAGTGTAAGCCTCAATCTGTTTACTGGGCTTTTTCATCTCAGTTTTATAAATGTTGTATCTCTATGGGGTTCCAGGGACAACTGATGGTATTGGCTCACTCTAATAGTGCACAGACCATTGCTGCATTTGAACTGCTAAAATACAAGAGCAGCTCATTTCTTACAGTGAATGCTGGAAGAAGGGCACTGAACAACAAATCAAAGGTATGGTTTCTATGGAAAAATGCGGCAGTTGTTCACCATTGCCTGGCCAATCAGAGTATTTGCTACCAGTAGAGGGGCAGTGAAATGCAGGGATTTCTTTTGGACAAATCCATGAGAAATAAGGTTTCATTTTCTTTGCTTCTGAGAGAGTAACTTGTTAAAAGAACCTTTCTTATACTGGGGGCCCCAGAGCTGATCACGGAACTGCAGGTGGGGTCTCCTGAGAGCAGAGGGGGAGAATCACCTCCCTCAATCTGCTGGCCAGGCTCCTTTGGATGCAGCCCAGGACCCAGTTGGCTTTCCAGGCTGCAAGCGCACACTGCTGGGTCACATCCAGCTTTTCAGAATGGACAAAACAGTACTTAACCTTCCCAACTCCTCAAAAATCTACTCCCCTGGTCCCAAAGAGGTCTGATTTAGGCTTCATGCGATTCAGGTAAGCCATGCATCATGTTTCTGAGTAACTACTATTTTCTGTTAAGCTACACTGGAAAAATTCTTATTTTTCTTGCATGGCCACATTAATCATTCTCTTTAATTTTTTAGTTACTGCAAGTTGTTGCTATTATGTTTGCACAACATAATTTGATGTTTAAAATCTCAGTAAATTGCCCCAGCTGCTTATCAGAGGCAGCAATGTGGGCCCAAATGTTCATTCAGAGGCTAAGCCAGACTTGGTCTGTGTGACGCCTATAATGTGACTCATCACCTACTCTCTAAAGAGAGGATGACTGCTGTGCTGCAGACAGAGTCGGGACTGAAGAATATTTCCTCTGTTGCCTTGCAACAGTCTACTGATTCCTCAGAGGGGAAATAGATCCTTGCATTTGGGCCCCATTTATTGTAACTACCATTCTAAGTGGTTGGACTTATTTGCAGATAACAAGCAACAAGGAAGGTAGATCCAAGTCGTACGTTCTTGTATAACACAGTCTTCCCTTTCCAAACATACCTTTGTCAAAAGGTCTAAGCATCTCCAATATTTGAAGGGGGCCTACAAGGATGCTGGAGAGGGACTCTTCATCAGGGACTGTAGTGACAGGACAAGGGGTAATGGGTTAAAACTGAAACAGGGGAAGTTCAGGTTGGATATAAGAAAGAAGTTCTTAACAGTGAGGGTGGTGAGGCACTGGCACAGGTCGCCCAAGGAAGCTGTGAATGCCCCATCCCTGCCAGTGTTCAAGGCCAGGCTGGACAGAGCCTTGGGCAACATGGTTTAGTGTGAGGCGGCTCTGCCCATGGCAGGGGGATTGGAACTAGATGATCTTAAGGTCCTTTCCACCCCTAACTATTCTATGATTCTACGATCTCCTACCTTCCCTATATAAATAGGGGAAAGTTTTATTTCACAAGTAAACAGATATGAAGATGTTACTTTTAATAAAAGAAGGAAGCTTACAGTGACCTATGCAGTAAGTCTGGTAGGACTGATCTGATAAAACTTTGGGTTATTATTGACACAAATGAGAAAAAAAATACAAAAAATTCTCAAACAGTTGTTGAAAGGCATATGGATCTAAACATAACAGCCTAGAAAGAATCTTGAAGACCAAGCAGAGATAAAGTGCATACAGATAAAACAGGTCATTCATTTTTTTTATAGATGTTGTTCAAAGAGCTTTGTGACCACTTAATCCATTCTCTCTTCTTGGAAACTGTCTGCATCATTCATGTAGTCTTCAAGATCACTGTATTTCTGCAAATAAAATAAAACCTGTATTGTTTTATCAATGTTTCATAAGTGAATTACATAAAGACTGCTTCTTCTTGTTCTTCAATACATTAACAAGCATGCCAACAATTCAGATGTAATGATATCTGAAAGCTTGCTAAATACAATTGTACATGTTGTCTTAAAATAGTCCATAAAGTGTTTCTGAATAATTCAAAGTACTTCAGCCTAAACAGAAGAGTAAAATAGTCTTGCTGTGCCTCATGTACGTGTTTCCAATGCTTCTAAGTTACAGCTTGAGTTTGTGGTATTGCTGCTGTCACATGAAATGGGAGCCTGCCCACCACAGCCCAGAGATCATGCAGCTGTCAGAAAGCTTCATGTCACAAGCTGACACAAACTCTGCGTGAGCGCAGCAGCATACCACTGTGAGAGAGACGGGGTCATCAGAAGTGGATGAATGGTTAAGCTGAGTTGTATTACTGAAACCCTGTAATTCAGAACTGATCAATTAAATCAGACATTTTATCTCAGCCTGCTTTTATCTACTTGGAAAAGAACAGATCAAACAACTAGGCTGTACCTTCTGAATCCACCCATTGTCTTCCAACTGGCTGAAAAGCCGTTCTACTGTGTCTTTGACTGGTTCATCTTCCAAAACATCCGACTCAGTAATGGAGCTGCAATGCAGGTACAACTTGTATTTGAAGTGCTTCAAATTATGGTAAACTCTTGTCCGATTTGCACACACCATGCCGACCTTCAAAACCTAGGCCAAAGTGAACATATCACTCTCTGATAGAACTGCGATTATCTTGACAATATAAAGAATGGCTAAGTCAGTCCAGTAAGATTTTATGTCAGTCTAGGAAAATGCTTTGAATAATGAAATAAACAGAATGACATCACATGCATAAAATCAGTGTAAACCCCATGTAGTTTTTACAGCCACAGTAGAGTAATTTCAGAGCAAGCAGGCAGCCAGTGAGTCTGCAATGGCAGGTTATCGGTACTGTTTTCTTGCACACAGAACATGTTTATAGTTGGTAGTATCTCTCCTATCTCCTGATGGAACTTCATACAAAATCATTAACAATTTAGGCAACCATCATGTTGTGAAAGCAGAGAAAGAGAAATTATTTGATTACTTTTTCATCAGTATGTACTACTTCCCAGAGACATGAAATACCAGTTTTAGCATTTTGTAGAGTAATAGTATTCGATATTTCTTCAAAAAATACATATAAATACAAATAGACATACACCTAGAAACATTTATTTAATATATAGAAAGATTGTCTTTCATAAAATTAAAATCTGAAAACTGAGGATTTATACAATACAAATGTTAATATGGAACTGCCTAGGAGGTATAGCTAGGCCATAATGCTGTAGAAATCAAAGCCTCTGCTGATTCTCCCACTTAACACCAGTTTTACTTCTACAATTTCTGTGCAGAAAAGACACAACTGTCTTATTTAATAGTGTTTTTTACAGCAATCTTGATAGATAAACAAGTGGTAAATATGCATGAAAATACATAATCAGAGCATGGATTAGAGGAGATTCATTATCATCTATCAGCACTAACATTAAATACAGGCATGTGCTTGCATGTATCTTGAACTCAGATGTTATTCAAAGATGTTAAGTGGTAAGGAATATCTGAAAATACTGGGTAATATACTGTTCGGTTACAAGAATCTTTGGTTATCCTAAATCTTCACAAAGAGTACATGAAATTGGAGGTGTGGGGAAGAAGAAAGAATCAAAGTTCATCTATATTTAAGGACAGACATTCTGCATTTCACAAGAGTGGGTTTTGTTCCATTTCTACAAGAGCAAGAGTTCAAGTATATAAAATGGCAAATTAGAAGAGGAATTCTGTCCCCTGTGAATGACCACAGATGCACCCATGGAAGCAAAGCCTATCGGGTAAGAAATCCACATCTGGCTGGTTTTCAGAGGTCAAAAAGTGTTTTGCTACACTCAAAAGCAACATGATTAATATGTGCGTAAAGAAAATCAGCTCCTGATACATACAGGAGCAACTGATGTAGTTTTACTGTGAAAAAAAACCCACGACCAAATGTTTGCATCTGTGAGCAGTTCCCCAAAACACCCAACCTACTTGGTATCCACACTTACTGACAATGACAGTAAGAGAAAAGCATAGTTATAATGATTTTATAAGCTAAATTTATATTTATCAGCATTATATATTTTCTTAAATATAGGAGTATACTTAGTTTCTTAAATACATCAACCAGCAGCTCAACTGATACAAGCAGGCATAGTATGACTGAAGCCAAGACACATTCACTTAAAGAACTTCTGATCTGATCTTCAGTAGATGGTTATTAACTGAAATTTTAACCATCTCAAGATGATAAAAAATTCCTATCACTGTATTTCAACTCTACTGCTTATGTACATGTACTTATGTACCAGCTCCATTTTCTACTCTCCCCAAAACTGAAAAGCTGTGTTCAGAAGCTACAGGTGCTTCTGAAGTGCAAGAACTACCAACCAATGCATATATTTGATTCACTCAGATTTCCAGAAGCAACATTCCAAATACTGAAACAAAAAAGAACTGAGCTGTGGTGTTTCACAGAGCATTTCACAAGTTTTCAAGTATCCCAAGCAACAAGGTGCAGCATCCTGAATATTATGTGATGTATAATAGAAGATACCATCTTGCATCCAACTGATGGCCCAGTTGTTCCCCTGCAACAGGGGATATTTAGAAAGTTAGTATAAGATGCAGAACAAACACCACAACAATCCTAACATTAACATACAGCTTCTAGCAGTCAACACTTTAGACAGCCTGTATCATCCCAATTACTGAGTTCCATAAGTCTGGTAGAAGCTTCTCCAAGAACCTGTCTAATTCCTTTTGGGACTCACTAACACTTTTTGATTCCAAAGTATCTTATGGCAAAGAATTTTATAGTTCATTTATGCACGAGGTGTAAAATATTTCCACCTTGGAGAAATTCCAGAGCCAAATAGCTAAATATTGTATAATGTAATCACGTATTGTGTTTTTAAAGTAAGAAAGACTGCCTAAAAATACAATGCTATTTCCGAATGCAGCTTTGGAAAGAATCTCAGTACTGTACTGATGCTAATTTTTTCCTCTCAGTGACTCTGTCCTAATGCTTAACTTATCTCCTCAAGCTGGCCGTATCAGCCAAAGTTGTGTTAAATCACTTTGTATGGAATGCAGAAGCACAGCCTGACAATAGCACGACATGTAATGACTGAATCCATGTCCTCTAAGCGCGATTACAAACAGAAGTAGAACACCAAGACTGAGAGCAGAAAAGGTTTACAATCCGCGTGACACAGAAGCAAAGAGGTGTGGAGGACACCTATACCTCTAAACAATTTGATTCTTCCTGACCATGGAGGAATGAGAATTGGCACCCACGCACAGAACAATCACTGCAAGCCTAAGCAAAACTGGAACAGCTGTTTCTCTTCTCTTTCTATTGGCAAAACAGAATATTTGAGAGATGAGAGAAAAGGAAAGTTTTATGCAGAAGAGGAGGGTTGGAGGTCTGTTTTTGTTCTCTCCACATCCACTTTTCTTGGGTATTTTCAAATAGAACTTTAGAAAACAGTCCAACTACGTGCTTCCATTCAACCTGACCTGCCAGTGCTGAACTGCCTCCTCTTTCGGTCAATTAAGTTCCTGAAGTGCCAGTTTCATGTAGCTCTGTGTGCCTTTTCTCTTTTTTTCCTCCTTCCTTTTTTCTCAGTTGGCAGGATGAGTTGATCAATGTGTTGCCAGCAGAACTTCAAACACTACTTGAGAACAGTGCTTTTAGCAGTCTAACTTACAGGTCACCATAAGAACATGAATGTTGCATTACAAAGGCACTATCAAAAGTTACTGGAAAGTGCTCAATAACTCTGTCTCCTGGGTCTGTTCTACAGCCCCTGAGCTATATTGGCAGGCAGCTCAGCAGATGCTGGGGTCACAGGGTAAAAAAAAAAAACAAAAAACATATCTCATTTTCTACTGTTAAGCTGAAGAGGACAAAAATGAACTAGGAAGTTAGCTCAATATTCAGAAGGATATTTCAAGTTTTTTCCAAAGTGAAAAACGGCCAGTGCTTTATGTAGGACAACATTTGGACAGCAGAGAGCGAATTTCTGCTGTTATTTCCACGGTTAAGTTGGATGTTGAGCAAAGATTAAATTCTTGTGCTAGTTCACTTATTATTTCTGATTAGGTAAGGCACGCACTTCCCATGAAAACCTGCTCTACGTTTAGAGCCTCATATGTCAGGAATAATGACTGTACAATGGAATGCAGTATCAGTGCTAGCATAAGTGCCAAGGACTTACTGTTTTCCTGCAACAAACGTGGGGAAAAGCCTTGCTGGAAAAGCCTAACTCTTAACTATCATGCACACACAGACTTACCAAAGCAGAGTATGAACAACTGCTGCTCAGAAGGGTTTGTCATCTATTTAAGAAAAGCTGCAGCACAGATTTTCCCAGATTCTACATTACACAACAGAGCCCAATATGATGACATTGTGATAATCACTCTGGCACCCCTCAAATCTCTTAAATTAGAATATTTGCAAAGATAAACAATACAGGCGTGAGCTTCAGTAAGGTGTTTTCCAGTTTGATACAGGCTTCACTTAATTTGTATGTAAGAAATCCCATTATACCACATTTCAAAATATATTGTAAATACACCTTGCTCTGACACTTTCTTCTCTTTAGTAAATACTGTGAGGAACTTCAAGCTGTATCCAAAAATTATTTACACTCACAAAGAAAAGGAATACACCTTCTAAAGCTACTAAAAACTTGGATATCAGCTTGGTACACAACCAGCAGTATTTTATTCTTGACAAATTGTGTGCTTTGAGTTATCATAAAAGGTCATAGATTACATTATGTAAGAAGATCATACGCATACTTAATCATAACAATTATTGATAGCCGTAAATTTGAAGGGAAGATCCCTAAATATTAGGAACACACAGGTTCTTAAGAGTCAAGGTCTTCAAAAGTCTCAGCTGTGAAATGTAAGAAAATTGATTGCTCAAGTCATCTGACTGCTCAGTGCAACATGTAACAACAGGAAAGGTGTGTTTCATTCCCAAAATAGAATTTAATCCAAAACTCCCTAGTAGAGACAACTGAGTAACAAAAATACATCTTCTAGTTTGGACAAGTAATTCTGATAATGCAGTAGTGAGAAAAAGGCTCTAATAAAATGTACTGAAGTGGTTAGGAACAAGTCTTCTCAAAAGGAGACCAGTAATTCTGCCCAGGAGGGTTGTGGAGTCTCCCTCTCTGGGGAAATTCAAACCTGCCTGGACATGCTCCTGTGTAACCTGCTCTAGGCGGCCCTGCCTTGGCAGGGGGGGTTGGACTAAATGATCTCCAGAGGTCCCTTCCAACCCTAATGATTCCATGGTTCTGTGAATTTCAAGTGTCAATGCAACTGAGATGTCAAGATACTTCATCCTGAGTGAAGAGCTACATGGTAAAGAATGGATTTGAAAAAAATCCAAAGCATGAAGCAACAAATTCTGACTAAGCTGCACTTGGACTATGAGAATGACAGTGGCCCTATTCGCTCAGTGCTCTGATGCAGAGCAAACAAGAACTACTGGGGTGCACATGGGTGCTCCAAATACTAGAGGCATAGTAGGCACAGAATTAGCAAACCTAGTGACCCAATGCAGAACAAACCTGACCTGCAACAAAATAGAAAACACAATCATTCAATGGAGATGATTGCCTGTTATACAGAAAGTTACTTTTATAATTTTTCTGAAAGATAATCAATGCAAGATTCCTGCTGTGAAAGTCTTACGGGCATTACAGGCACACAGAAAGGCAAGGAGTTTTCAAATGATCCAATTGCAGTGGAAAGGCATTTTGATATTTAGAATATATGTAAAGCTAAGGCAAAATGTAATTTGTGATTTAAAGCCTCAGACTCTGGCATCAGATCTATTCAAGATCAAAAAAAGTCACAGTATTTTTCAGGTACTTGGTGAAACCAGGAATTCCAGGCATGTTCAGAGCATCACAGTTGTGTAATTCCTTTTTCACTGGTTTTCCTTTCTTTAAGATATGCATCCACTTTAGCATTTTGAGTCTTCTATTAAATGTTCTCTGGCCAAACAAAAAGGTACTGAGAAATAACTGAGTGCTTGTATCAGCACTCTGGTTAGTATGTGAATCTTCATGCATGCTTTCAGCCTTTTTGACACATGGTTTCAGACTGCCTCCCCATGCACCACAAAAGATAAGCATGCCGAGTAGGATGTGCAGGATGTCAGGTACTTAGAGTTTCCTTGCCCTGAATGACACTCAGACTAGATTTGAGATGTGAAATTGAGAGATTAGAAGTAGAGGAAAAATTGAGGCAAATGTCAATTTTTGACTTGAGGGTGAGAGTTATCAATAAACCCTATTGTATGTCTTCTTGATCATGAAGTTCAGCTCATGGCTGGACTGGCTAGCACTTACCACAGTGCAAGTACATGTGCTGCATCAGGTGCTAGTATTAAGTGGCAAAAGTGAGAAGGAAACAGCACATCAATCATTGTGATGTAGGCAAAAACAAAGGTCATAGAAAACCATCACATTTATTTTCTTCATAAGAGGTTTATTTGAGGATACTTTTCATTAGTGCTTTCCCAACATATAAGGGGGGGGGGGAGGAGAGGTATGCCTCTATTCATCCTTTCAAGTTTCATAGGAACTTCCTTCATAATTCCTAGCTAAATCCAGGAATATACTCCTCCAGACTGCAAAGTGGTCATAATATTTTAAAAATTAATAAGGTTTGGACATGGAAGTGCAGTGGCTTAACTCCTGTCTGTAGCATTACAGACATTAGATGCATTGATAGGATTTCTATTCTTTGTATGATTTTCCGTACCACTAGACAAAGCTTAACAATAATCATATAGGGTGCTTGTTTGAAGTTACCTGTTTGTCATCTGACATGAAGTCATCCACTTCCAAAGTTCTGCTATTATAAAGCTTTCCAGAGAGCAGCACATTAAACTTACAGTATCGGTTCAATTCACAGGCCTGACAAGACATATATTTTGGATTTTTCAAGATTATGTGAACATTTGGGTAACAATCCACACGCTCCTGAAAAACAGATTTCAAATAACATTAAAGAATCTCTTTAATATGAAAGATGTCTGAAATAGGCTGCTGACTACTCCGTATTCATACAAGATTAGTATAAGAGAAAGCAAGGAAATGAAAATTTGAAATCTCTCACCATTCAGTTGTGAACATATACCTCCTCAATCATTTTCCAACACTTCACTCTGTTCTAGTTCATTAATTCTTTCTTTTGGCCTCAGACCTAAGGAATGGCTTCTTCATCCTGGCACTTACTTTTCTCTCACCTCCCTTCTCTTTTTGGAGGGGGTAGGCATGCAACTGTATCAGTTGGACTGCTTCGAATAAATACACTGTATTTCTCCACTGGCCACATTATTATTACAGTGATGTTAGATCACCTTATCACACTAATACTATTCCAGCAATTTGTATGCAACGACTGGGTTGCTTTATATTGACTTCATTTTTTTTTTTTTTGAAGAAGTAGAAGGTTCATTATGAACATACTGGTTTATCTTTTTTGTGAGAAGAAGAAATTTTGTTATAACATTTAGCAGGTCACAAAAAAATCCTCAAAAAGTCATCTGCTGAATTAGCAGAAGCATTCAGATAACTCAGAAGAGATTCTGTTCTGTTACCTGAATATTTATCAGGTTATACTTCTGATATAAATATCAGAATAATCAAAATAAATAACAGAAGTATCAAAACAAGTTACATAAGAATGACTTTCTATTTAAAGTAAATATATATATAGCACTTACCGTATCTTTACAGAGAATTACAGTATTAAAAAAACCACATCAGTAATAGTATGATTTGGAACCCACTTCACCATTGAAAGTAGAAACTACATACCTTGTATCGATCTTTCCAGCGACTTCCAGAGATTAGGCTCTCAAGACGAGGCTGAATGAAGCGGTCATCCAAATAATGAAGTGAGAGCAACATATCCTGTGCATACTTCTTTTGTCTTGTTCCACCTGTTCATTGAGAGTTGTTATTAATTTGCTGCCAACTCTATCTTGTACAAGTTTCTTCAAATAAAATCTTTAAGGACATTATGCTTCTGCATACTAAGAATAATGAATGATTTTAACAGATTATCCCTGAATACATTTGCTACTGTTATCCATAAAAGCGATCCATGCAGCTTTGATAAACTGAAATATTTGTTTTAAAAGTCTGTATAACAAGACGTACATGAATAAACTCTACAATCAATTTTGAAGGGAAAAGCTGTCATCCCAAATGGAGAGCCATTCACTCAATGCCATTTATAAGAATGGAAAAGTGGGGAGGGAAGTAAGTGTCTTGTTTTTTGGCCAGTTTATAAAAGTACTCATAATGTACAAGGGAAGAGATTGCAATCCACGAAAACAAATAGCTCTGAGCTACTTCACAGCAGAAATTCTGACAACTCTCTTCATCACTTACAAAGAGCACACAGGAACCAGCCTTTACACCGCAGCGGCATAGGCAGATGCCTTGAGTTAGTCAGCGTAAGTGCTTCCAAATACTTACTCAAACAAAAGAAATAAACAAGTATGAGGATGGGTAAACCCACCACTGTTCCACAACTGTCTCCCAAATATGTGCTGGACTCCAGGGATTAAACAGAACTTTCACAGGTGTAGGGTAATTCATACTATCTTAAGCTTCAGCATGTACAGACATGAGTTAATTCAGCTACTTTCCTGTGTCTTTTAACAATGCTGTTATCAAGGGAACACAACCAAGATGGACCACTGGCTATCTAGCTTCTTATATAAAACCAGTTAATTGTCATTATAGCCACCATAATTACAATTCTTTTTCCATATACACTTTACACATATGTTCAGTAAGTCAGCTATGCTCAGAACTTGAAGAGGCTGTGGCAGACCATAAAGAAATCCCTCACAATAAAAAGCAAGCCTGCACTCTAATACTACAGCAGCTGCTCTTGATTCAAACTCATTCAGATATTCACTTCCATTAACTCAGAAAAATCCATTCTGTGCTATAAAATATATCTTTATAATGCTGGGTTGTGTTCATACTATACCATGTTCTTCAGAAAGACATACAACCTTCAGAATACAACCTCCAACTCACCTGCACAGCTGAGCTACTTCCAGCCCCTTGGCAGTAAGTTGTTAGTTTTATAGAACAGATACAATTTGAAATAGATGGAAGTTAGTTTACTTTTTACTTTCCATAAACTTGTTTTGACTTGGTAAAACAAAACAAAACTAATATCTGAAAGAACTAGCAGCAGTAGATGAAAGACATTTTTAGCTCCAGGAATACAGAGCCTTTATTGTGAAGTCTGTGGGGTACTTCAGTTTCTCCATTGTCTCTAGTTCCTGATGACATCAAAACTTCTCTCTTTGGCACTTTGGTGACTCCTTCCACAACCTGACACTGACAATCCTCCCTCATTAATCCCATCTTTACAGTGCTTCTGAAACTATGTGTGAGGTTGCCATTCAGACCCACTAGGTGAAGTGCCAAGAAGCACTTCCTCAGCAAGAACAAGACCAGAAGTACTGACTGCCAGTGAAATTCATCTGAAAGCAAGAATGCTAAAAAAAAAAAAAAATATGGAATAATTAATCTCCATAAATAATATTATTTATTATCTATCAAATTCCTCAAAAAAAAAGCTATGAAGCACGTGAAATTTTGACAGATCAGCTGACCTTGCAATGTTTTCATAGAGATATCTACTTTGAAATTCATTTGCTTTCCTGCTGGAACTGTTACTGCCGATCAGTAACACAGAAACACTTCCCTGTATCTCAGAATGCCTCCCAGGCTTAAAGGAATTAAGTCTACACATTTTTCTAAGATTACTCTATCCTCTTCAGAAAGATTTCCCGCTGCCCCCAAGTCAGAAAGCAGCAAAACCAAAACCAGATCTCGGGACTCACAGTACTATAATCAGGAGACACTTTTAAATGCCTTTGTATAACTTTGAATGCACTATTGTATTACTTAATGTGATTTACTTACCATATAATGAGCTCAGAAAAGTGTCATCAATTGCATTTATGAGGAAAGCCTTTACTATTCTTTTGAAGTGTACATAATGATCACAGCGAGATACTGGGAAGAAAGCAATATAACCAGAGTTTACCAAAAAAGAAAAAAAGAAGATGTAAGCAATGTTAAAAGTCCTCTAAGAAGAATTCTTTTCTTCCATTTTCATAAATTTAGAATTTTAAAGTAATTTAAAACTGGATTTAAAACTCATTTGAATATACAACATCCGCATCTTTAAGACCTTGTCTTTACATAGGGCTTCTCATCCCAAAGATCTTAATGAATTTTAGCATTCTTAAGTCGCACATCCTCTCAGCAAGAAGATCTACAAACAGTAAAAGAAGAAAATAATTCTATGAATAGCAGGAAATAATGCAAACCAGAGAAGGCCAGGCTTATTGTTTTGGGGTTTTGTTCATTTTTCTCTTTTCTGATTTTCTTTCAAATATGAACAATTCTGCTCAGGTCTTTACTGGGGAAGAAATAACAAAAATGCTTGTGACCATCTACACCAGCGCTGACTGTTCTGTCAGTACATACCTGCTTGTGAACAATAAGATACACAAGAAGATAACTAGCATAAAATTCTGCTTCAAATCCCTCTGCTCCATCCAGATACTAGTTTTTAAAAAAGAACAACCTGAAAAGTTTTCTCACTTTCTGCAGTTGGGCTGAAATTGTCTCCTGAATTCAAAACCCCCCCAGAGACCAGTGCTCCTCAGTCTCAACCACTCATCAAATACCCTAAAAAAACAAATTAATAAAAATCCCACATCCCCAAAACCCCAAACTCATGGCAAGAATTTTACATCAATCTCCAGAACAGAATGTGGCCAGAATTAACATAGCTGCTCTTAGCATGTATTGTAACATGGAGGATGCTTTTAGGTCTCCACAGGAATGACTCCATCATAGGTAGCCTATTTCATCCTAAATCAGACCAACTTAAAAAATCTGCAATAGGATTTCCCTTCCTTCCCCTCAAATTATACCCTCCCTTTAATAAGATACAGAAAGACTGTAAAAGTTTACTGTGGAAATCAGAGTACTTCCACAAGAAATTCAAGCCTTTAGGAATCTGCTTTTAAACTATCCTATCCTATTACATGGTATTTGTATTTTCACGCCATTAATATTTATTACATCACTACAAGAATGCTGTACATATAGATTGTCACTAATTTTGATCTTACAGTGTGGGACATAGTTTTCCAGCAACTTGCTATTTGATGTGTTCAGTTCCTTGTGTTGTGGCTGTTTTTCACCCATTATGTGCTCTGTGTCATCATCATCTTCTTCCTCTACTATAAAATCTTTCAAGCTGTCGCAGTCAGTTTCACTACCTTCTGTGGGTGTGAGGGGCAACTGAAAGAATGGTTCCTCTTCTATTTCTGCTTCACTATTAGAATCCTAAGGAAATTTAAAAAAGTATTTCAAACACAAGAATTTTCAGTATTTGCAGTGACAAAATACTACATGTACTAGATAAGATTTTTGACCTTCTAATTACACCTTTTGTTCAATTAGCAAGAAATACTGCTTACAAAAAATACATTATTCTGTCTAGAGGACAATTACTTGACCATCTCCATGTACTTCTCTTCAAGCTATTTGTAGGAATTAAGCTAACATGAGATCTCTAAATTACTTCAGCAGGTATTTTGCTTCTTCATAAAAATAACTTGGTAGTCTTCTCACGCTAAAGAAGAGTCCTCTTCATGATACGTAAGTTTTTCCTTTCTGACTACGTACAGAAGATACCTGCATTCTAAGCTGCTTGTCATCAGAATGCCTGAAAGAGCAAATTAAAAGAAATTCTTAACTCTTCAGAGATTAAAAGTAAACCAAAGAAAGGTTTTCAGCCATCAATATTGCTCTCATTAATGTGACAACTGTTAAAATGTGACAGAACTACTGATTTGTCAGAAATAACCCCCACCAAAATAAATAAAATCCCACTGATTTATATCTATTTGTCTTCCCCTACGTTCAATATTTTCTCCAATTGAATTTCAAAGGTAAAATCCAGACCTCACAATTTTCACTTCTGCCGGATCTCCGAGTTGCTCTTTGTCTTGCAAGTTGTTTCAATTTCGCAAACACTTTCTGTTTCCTATCAGTAGAAACATTTTCTGCAGAGCCGGTTTTATCAGGTTGTAGTTCTGTGGAATTCTCATCTTCATCTATTACACAGCGGCGCTTAGCAAAAACTTTCCTAACAAGTATATCACTGTCCTCACTTTCATCACTGTCATGCAATACAGATGTGTTCAACCTTTTACGCTTCCCAGGCACAATGCGCTCCTCATCCTCACTACCTTCTGTTACTTCCCCATCGTGGCTTTTCTCTTCATGACCTGAAAGGCTGTTGTTCTCAGCAGTTTCATCTTTTTCATCTACTTCATCTTCTGACGTGCTAGGCTCTTCCTCCTCAGAGGTACCTGAGGATTCATCGTTGCTGTCCAGTAGTATGAGCTCCCTCTTAGTGCGTCTCCAATCAACTCGGGATTTGGATGATGACAGTTCTGTTGCTGCTGTCTTATTTCTTGTTTCATACCTTCTGACCACTGTTTTTATCTCCATTGGAAGGCTGTAACAACACACCTAAATAAAAAAAGGTAAGTAAAATAAAGCACTTAACTACATTATGGCATTAAAAAAACAGAGAAATTAAAAAAAAAGTTACAAGGGCATGTGTATTTTGTCACATACACTTACGACTTAATACCATTAAGAGACGCACACAGAAATCAGCACCAACCAAAACTAAGCATGCACAGAAACTTCTGTAGAAGATATGCCTTACTCAGAAGGAAGATGAAGCGCAGAACTACCCACACCCAGCATAAATGAACGGTAAAACTCAGGCCTGGAGTGCAGCTCCAGGCCCCATCATCCCCTCAACGCGGGAAGGAAGCCTATAGCTGAGGCAGAGAGCTTCCCTGCTCCTGAGGTGTACGCCGCTCCCTCAGGACCATCCTCAGCAGGGCCCCACAGAGGAGCGGCCTCAGTTGGAAGGGACCACCCTACGCAAGTTGTCAGGCCTAACCCCCC
>NW_009930118.1:10164-25132 GCF_000696875.1 Nestor notabilis | reverse complement strand
ATATATATATACACACACACATATACACACATACATAAAACCAGTTTCTTGTCAGAAATCATTATGTTGCAGTTTAGAGACAGGCTGTATTATTGTTTTGTTTTCTGGTTTCCTAACTATCCTGTGAGGGAAAACACCAGAGAATCCTGTCAAAATTTAGCAAGAAAGCCATTTGTACATTTGTGTTAATGCTCTATTAAGATGAGTCTTGTGTTATAGATGTGCACTGTAGTACTGCAAATTGGTGCAACCGGTATGATGTTTCATTCAGGTGTAGTAATGAAGTGTGCATTTAAATACCGAAGAAGGGGTACCTGCTGCCAGCTAATGACAAATAGAGGTTTTACTGAGGTGGAGACACAAGTTGAAGAGATTTGATACCATGAGGTTAGTGGGCTGTGCATAAAGCTGTGCAGACAGCAGCCACCCTGTGAAATGCCAGAGCAGCATATGCTGGACTTTGGACTCCAATAAAGGGTTTTGGTGCCAGGAGTTCCTTTCACCTGCTAATTTGCCCATGATTTCTGCAACTGCTATTGTAGGAAAATGATTTATTCCCTTCTTACTGACCTGTTATCCTGAATCCAGTGTTTGGGACATTTTTTTTGGTTTGGTTTGGTTTTTTAAGACAAAATCATGAAGCTTTTTGTGTGGCTGGCATTGCTTTCTCAGTTTGATCTGCTAGGTCAGTCTTAGATAGCAGTCATCACTGAGCACAACAGCAGCTGTCTTTTCTGCTTTTTGTTTGTGTTATGGTGATTTAGGGAGAAAATCTGTCATCATAGTCCCTGAGAGTTTACCTGGATAAGAGTTGAACAGGCCTTGATGTAAACCTGATTCAAATGCAACTCTCATTTCTGAAGCATCATTAAAGTTGAGCTTTTGTTCATGACAATTTTGCAATGGCAGCAGGTGTCTATCTTAAAAGTTACAAGTACTTACAGTTAAGTAAAACAGGGAATTATGTTATGCAATACCTTATCACAAAATGTTTAACACAATGTACAAAAGCTGGTAGGCGGCCTTGGCTGACTGTGCTGAGCTTGTGTTGCTGCTCAGCTTCTTTGCAGTGATCTTGTGGATTCTGCAACCCATCCAGCATGTACACTTAACAGAATTCATCTTTTTGTGGGTGGACTTCTTGTCATAATAAAAGAAAAAAATAACCAAAAACCCCAAAACCAAACTAAGGCACTGGCTAGCACTTTATTTTGTAGGTAGTGCTGCTTATTTAGTGAATAAGATGGTGATATGTATGTACAATTTATAAGCTGCACCTGTTTATGGATCCGGTGTTTAGACTTTATAATATGAATGTACGGAAGCATGCTTTATTTTGGAAGGAGCCCTGTCTAGTATCAGAGACTCCTGTTTTACACTTAGAACTGTTCCCTTTCTTTTGCTGTTGCTAAGATTCGTGACCCCAGAAGCATGTAACTGCTTGGCATTTTGAAGTCTGTTACAGATTCCACTTTCTTGTGTGGAGAAGACCCTCTGTTAATGGCATTGTTCATTCTGGAGGAATTTTTAAATGAGTTTCAGTGATTTTATCTAAAATTGGGTCATTATGTAAAATCAAAGGGAAGGTGCATAGAAGTGCCATTGATACCAAAGGCAGACTGGAAATTAAAATTTTGTTTGTCTTTGAGGAAGTGACAGGGTGAACTGAGGGATGAAAACGCTTTTACAAAGCCTCTGGTTTCTGTGAAACTTAAACCTTTATGAAATTGGTTTTTCTAATGTTTTGAAAAATGTAGGAGTTATTTCCTTAAACAGAAAGTGTAGCTTTGTTTTCAAAGCTGATCCCTGTGCTAAACCCGAAAACTTACCAGACAAAAGAAAGTATTTCATATAAACATAATGGTTACCAAGCTAGAAGAATTGGTTTAAGAGGTGATAGTACTGCCCTGGTAATATGACTGCATATTTAGGCTGTGTGGTTGGAACGTGCGGACCCATGGTTTTTTATCTGGGTTGAAAATCCTTTATGCCAAAAAGGCACCTGCTAGCACTTGTAGGATGTGACAGTGATTTATATATTTATTTAGAGGCTTGGAGTGATGGTGTTTGGGATTAGAGACTAAGTAATCATCCTAAAGGCTTTACTGTTATATCTTGTGTTACATAAACGGATGTTTTGATGAAGTAAACTGATGGAAAACGCTGCGGCCTTGACACCTGTCTTAAGCTAGACAGATAATTGTGGAGCAGTAATCGCTAAATTGGATATAGGACATGCCAGCTGCAGACAGATAATCATGGAGCAGTAATCACTAAATTGGATATAGGATTTGCCATTTGCAGCTACACACCAAATGTAAGAATCTCGGAAAAGGCGGTGTGTCTGTGCAGGGAACAGCCATCCTCTGTGTTGGTTATTTTCTGTCACAGCCTATTACTGGCTGAAACGTGCTTTTATAGGTAAAAGGAAGACTCTCTTTTTGGTTTTTTGTTCCTCTTTCTTAACCTTTAAGGGTGTGTGCTGTGTCCAATATCAATCTTGTCACACCAATAAGTTTCATTAGGCTGGATTACACTGAGGGTGTTCTACGGGGAAAAGCTGACTGATTTCTTAGGTGGTCTTCTAGTCTTTATTGCTTGAGTTTTGGAAATGAAGCATATGATTAATAAACAGCTTACTACTATCTTCCCACCAAAAAAAAATAAGAAAAAAATCATAGTATTTTGTTTAATCCTGTTAAACATTATGTGAATAACCTCTTTGATGAAGAAACCCAAGATTTACTTCATAGTTGTAGCTGGTTGCTTTCTCATTAAAACTTACAGTACTTGGATGTAAATCTTCATAAGCCTGAATGTTCCTGTATGAGCTCCTTGCTCTAAGATAAATCTGATGGTTGGAACTAACGGATGATCACACTTCACTAATATTCATATGATTACAACATCATGTCTGCCACCTCTGGTTTTTATTCATGCCCGCATCTGCAGGTGGAATTGTTTTGGCATATCTTGCATTTTGTGCTTCCTGCAGTTTGAGATGGACAGTGTATCTCAGGCGCATGTTTCACAATGACAAGATGTACTACGTAGCTCCCAAAAGAATTCTTTGGGGAAAAAATAGTCTTAGCAATGACTGATCTATATTTGCCTTTTCTGTGAAGTTTGTGTGCTTGCTACCTTGGGAGAAAAACTAAGTATGATCACATAAGAATTTAAAGTGAAAATCCTCTGGTCAAGGTTTATGTTTCTCTCCTGATTCTGTAATGATCAGCTGTTGTCTGCTCTTTGTTTTCCCTTCAAGCTGTTCTTGCTTTGTGTATTTCAAAAAGCAAGAAACTGATGCCTCAGAATACGTTTTCCAGTGTTGCTATTTAATACATACCGGTAAGGTTACGAAATTCTGGAAGATGGCTTTGCATAATATTCTTGCTGGCATAATAGGATTGTGCTATCAGATCATCTGAGGAGTTACTAAAGGCACACTTGGTCTGATTTTGAGTACCTAGTTTTCAGGTGCCAGACTTGTGTCAGCTTATTCTGCTTATGTTACTGGCTCAAAACTGACATTTTAGAGAGAAAGCCCCAAGTATAAGCAAAAGGCTTACTTATATAAGCAAGGTGTTTGTTAGTGTCGTGGTTTAAGCCCAGCTGGCAACTTGGAACCACGCAGCCGCTCGCTCACTCCCACCCTCTTCTTCCTCCCCCCGCTCCCGGAGGGATGGGGAGGAGAATCAAAAGGATGTAACTAACTCCCACGGGTTGAGATAACAGCACTCCAGTAACTAAGGTATAATACAAACCACTGCTGCTACCACCAATAATAATGATAATGATAAAGGAAATAACAAGGGGAGAGGATACAATTGCTCACCACCCGCTGACCGATACCCAGCCCGACCTGAGCAGTGATCTGGGCCTTCTAGGTAACATCCCCATACTGGGCATGACGTGCTGTGGTATGGAATACCCCTTTGGCCAGTTTGGGTCAGGTGTCCTGTCTCTGCTTCCTCCTGGCTTCCCCTCCTCCCTGGCAGAGCATGAGACTGAGAAAGTCCTTGGTCAGAGTAAACATTACTGAGCAACAACTAAAAACATCAGTGTGTTATCAGCGTTGTTCCCAGGCTGAAAGTCAAAAACACAGCACTGCACCAGCTACTAAGAAGGAGAAAAACAACTGCTAGAGCTGACCCGAGGACAGTATCCACCCGTTATTCCATACCATTCACTTCATGCTCAGATCCCACATCATTTTTCAATATACCATCGCTTTTGTCTCTCATATATATATATATACACACCCACACCCACAGAGAGAGATCATTCCTTAGTCCATGGACCAATCCCTATAACGCTGATGAATTCATCCAGTCCATGATATCAGGCTCCATCTCTTGTAACAGTCTCTTAGGGCAGGAGGGATGGTGTGTAGTGTTGGGTTGTTGCCTGCTGATTACGCCACCAAACTTGTCTGGTTTCATCCAAATTCATTCTTTGTTGGGGTGATGATGGGAGGGAAGTCAGGGTCAGTTGCTGGTGACCTGAAGACATCTAGCTGGTGGGCTATAAAAGTGTTATATAGCAGGCAACAGCATACAGTTGAGTTCATTGGCTGTTTTCCCCCAAATAGTTGCCAGCTGGGCTTAAACCAGGACAGTTAGTGAACTAGAAGGCTGAAGAAAAGCACACAAGAAGTGGGAAGGAGTAAGGACAGGCTATAGAGATGTGTTAAAGGATTGCATAGACAACCAGATGGCCTTACATGATTAAACGACTTCTTATGTGGGTGAGGATAGTGGTGGATGTTAATGTACCTTGACTTTAGAATGGCTTTTGACACAATCTCCTACAGTGGTTTTGTTTGGACCGGAGGAGGTATGAGTAAAGTGAATGGACTGGTGGCTTGGATCACTGGACTTAAATCAGTTGCTCAATGTTCATTTGTAAGGTGGCTAAAAGTGTAATACTCAGTAAGGTGATACTGGCTTTGATGTTTAGTATCTTTACTAAACATCATCTTGACTAGTATCAGATGACCCTGATTATTAAACAGTGTTTCTCTATGAGGGAGGGAATTAATATGCTGAAAGATAGAGCCGGGGTTCAAGATTTGGCTGACAGAAACCTCACGCAGTTTGATAAAGAGAAGTGCAGAACTGTCTGCTTTGCTGGGAGAGATCCTGGGAGTTACGGTGGCATGTGCTGAATGTGAGTCAATGGTGAGTTTACAACATAAATACGTCAGCCTGTTTGCTAGGGTACAGTAGGGAAACATGGCCACCATGTTTTCGAGGCATCGAGGGGAATGGTTATCCTCTTCTTGCTTTCAAGGCTGCAGATGCAATACTGTGATGGCTTTGGGCTCTTTTGTTCCGGTAGCATGGTGAGAAACTATCCAGAAGAGGCTACAAAGATGATTAGGAGTTAGGAACAGGTTTCCTAGAGCAGTTGTGAAACTTCTGTCCTTGAAGGTTTTCAAAACTTGGCTGGATAAAGCCATGACTAACCTGATTGGAACTAGTGCTGGCAGCAGTCCTGCTTTCAGTGGGAGGCTGGACTAGCTGATCTCTAGAAGTCCCTTTGAACCAGCTTTTCTATTGTTCCTTAAAGACTAATGAAGAAGTCAGGTGAAGGAGTGATACCAAAACATTTACATGGATCATAATAACAACTGAAGCAGTAGGCAATAGGAGAATTAGACAGAACCTGAAGTATTAGGAACTCATAGGATGACAGAGTTGACAGTCCAGGGAAGGTGCTGAGATAACAATGGTGATGTGGTCCCAAGATGATCTTTACAGCAACATTGCATTTCCCTTAATGCTAGTATTAGTCAATAAAAAAGTTATAGTTAATGAAACTGAAAACAACAGAACAGAAAACACTATTTTCTGAGCTTGAAATGAGAAAAAGAATCAGAAGGGGCATGTGCCGCAATAATTTGGAAATCTGTTTCCTATAAAACTGAACAGCCTGTGAGCTGAGCAGGTTTACCTTCTGGTGAGCTCTGTTTTCAGAATAGGTGTCATGGATTTGCTCCATGCTTTGTTGTTAGTACATTGTTAAAGTCAGTCCTCCCTGTGCCACCCCCTCTTCCCCCCACCTTGGAATGCATGTCCCAGATTGTCTTCTGGGCTTAAACATTGATTTATACAGAGCTGGGGACTTTTTGAAACTCAGCATGTCATAGTTGTGAATGACTGCTGTTAAGAAATCTAAATGTCTCCTCTCCATATTCGGTAAAGTATTGTTTCTGGAAGAGAACGGAGAGAAGAATCTAATTTCCACTAATTTAGTTTGAGGCTGTTCCCTGCGGAACTTGAAAATAGCTTATTTATGGGAGCTGGTCACTCTTATGAAAGGCCTGAAACTGTAAACCAGAGAAAACAATCCTGGTTTTGCAGTCACTATTTGTGGAGTAATTTTTTATTTCCTGTTGGTTATTATAGAATTGCCGTTGATGTTGTTTTGTGAATTCCCAAGCGATGTGTGGTTAAGAAAAATTGTTAAAAAGGAATGTTTTGTTGTCTCCCAGCCCTGGATCTTCATCACGGAAAAGCCCCTGCTTTGTAGAGAACTTCTTTCTTGTAGGTGTCAGGACACTAAAAAGTGCCACTTAGGTGCCTTCAGTCAGAGACTAGACCTTTATTTTATGTCTTTTTGCAGTAGTTGAAGAGGGTGGAAGGGAGCTTCTGCTCTTGTCTAAGGTAATTTTTAGCTTTTTTTGGACTATAACAGCTCTGATATACTGGCAAAATGAGGATCTGTGTAACCTTAATTTATTTTGTCGCTATGTCTGTCTTAGCTGGTACGGGATGTGGTTACCCTTGGTAGCTGAGGTTAGCACCAACTTTACTTAGGTAGCTAAAATGCAGTAGTATGGTGACACACCTAGGGGAACCCAGCTTCCAGTCCTTGCTTTCACATCCAAATGAATGTAGGAGAGTATCAGGGAGACTGTAGCATCCTTATTAGCACATGTCCAGGCTAGGTATCCCTTGAGCCACACTTGGTGTTTGGCCCCAAGTGCTTCCAGCTTTGCTTTACAGCTGAAAGATTAAAAATTTTGCTCTGGGAATGAGACAGATTTCCCACTGGCAACTCAATTGATATGTCAGGGTAACTATACCTGATCCCTGCAACCCCCCTGGCAATAACTCGAAATGCAGTGTCTTGTTTTGAGTGACAGCACTCAAGGAATTAGAGCTTACCTCTGTGGTATGGGTGAAGCTTGTGAAAATAGTCCCTGGTCTCCATTTAATTAGCCTGTTTGTCATACCAGCTTGATGTACTGGTATAACAAGCCAGAATGTCAAGTGGATTACAAACATCAAACAACTGCTGTGCTTTTAAACAAGCTGTAAGTTTAAGGTTTCTAGTCAAATCAACCTTCCCGCAAAGCCATCAAGCAACAACCACCCCCCAAGAACAACCCTTTAACGAGAGTGCTGTCAGTGAGCAGGGAGTTTGCACTAGTGAAAATTAAATAGCATCTGTCTGTCTGGAAGTGGCTGATTCTCCAGCTGTTCCCAGCTGTGTGCTTTTGCATAGCTCTGTTTGAATTACAGGTTCATTTGGGAACTGCTAGCACAGCAAAAAGCAGTGCATGGTTTTGAAAAGAAGGGAGTCTTTGTGATCAATGGGTCATCTCCAGTTTTGGGAGCCAAAAGATCTGGTTGTTCCTGTCCTTACATGTCTTTTCAAGATGCTTTCTGTATGCATCATATGCTTGTACAAATAAAGGAACAAACCAGGTAATCTGTTGTGGGGTGCGGCTGTTACCCTTCTGATTATGAAGATTTTCCTCATTTCTAACCACAGGTCAGCTCCCATCTAAGCCTGTTGAGACCTGTCCTGTCCACCGTGCAGCAGGCTTTTAGATACTTCAAGACTGCAGGGATGAGGCAGGGAATTAACAATCTTCTATAAGATAAGGTGCCTCAGATCTTTTCTGAAACTGGATGTTATCTCATCTGAGGCCTTATCGGTGCCAACTAAAGTAGAAAAATTGTACCCTGAAAGACACATGAAATAATCCTGTTCATACATCCCTGTCTGATGTTTGCCTTTTCACAATAAAGTGATATTTACTTGCCTTCCGCTTGAAATCTATTGCTTTTCCATCCTCCTAAGGGCTGTTACCTCACCAGACATTTCCTGTCCCAGAGTCATTCAGTTGGGTGTTACTATGAAAATGTAATACTTGATGTAAGTTCCTGCTCCATTTGTCTCCTTTTCCCAAGTGCTTCTCCAGTTTGTTTACTTTGAATTGTTTGCCATCCAGTATACTTGCAGTTCTCCCTACTTTCTCAAGTGCAGATTTAATAAGGTGGTTTATTCCACTGTCCAAATTATGAGAGAAAACACTGAATGAAGTTGGAAGTGGTGCAGTTATCCATGAAATATCCACCCCAATGCATCTTTCCTTTTTGACAGGCAAATGTGGATAATTACCCCTTAGAAACAGCGTCTGATGGCTTTTGCAGCCGTTGTATTGTGGTTTGATCTAATCTTTGTTTCTGCACCTGGCTTACGAGATTGTCATGTTAGGTGACATCAAAGGCCTTTACTGAAATTGAGTTTTGACGTCGATTGCTTCTTCCCTGTCCACAGGCCTATTGGTCTGTTGTAGAAGGAAATTAGGTTGGCTTGGTGTGATTTGTTCCCTACCATTCATCTGCTTTAGTACCTTTGGTGGGTTTACAGAGGGATTGGTTTATTCTAGTAAATATTCTGGTAATGGAACATAACAGATTTTTAGTTTCCAGCTCCTGTTTTTCCTCCACTTTTTAGAGGTGCAGTAGATTTTCTGTCTGCCAGAAATTGTCTATGAGTTCTCCAGGGTGACCATCAACACCTCTGGGGTTAATTCCTCTGGTGGTTGATGTTTGTTTGTTTGGATTTTTTTGATTATTCAAGAACAAACAACAATATATGACCAATATGCAAAGGATGGCAAAGTTATCACAACCTATTCTTCTCATTGGGGCTTTTGGGTCAAAAATTGTTTTAGACTTGTGCCATTTTTTTAATATTTTTCTTTTCTGAATTCCTATTCTAACTTTCCTGTTCTTCTAGCTGCTGAAATACTTGCGTTAATGTCCCTTTCTAGTTACATCTCACTTTGTCTTGCCATTCCTGATTTTGTCCCTAGGCACTCCTGCTATTTTCTTATAGTCATCTTTAGTAATGTGACCTAGATTGTTTTCTGTACACTTCCCTGTTTTTATCTGAGGTCAATGAAGAGCTTTTGTGCAATTTCTTTGAGGAACTGGCACCCTAATTCCTTTTTTTTTTTTTTTTCCCCCCTCCCTCTTAATGCAGAGTAAGAGTTCATATGAGGCAAGTTACTTTTAGTTTACCTTGTCTTGAAGGTAATTTTCTTACTATCTTTTACTCAGCCTTCCAAAGGAACACACTTTCTTGGTTGCTGTCACCTTTACTTTCCCATTTGATCCCTCCCTACATGTTAGTACCAAACCTAGCAGACCTTCCTCATGTTCCTGTCCCCTCCCTTTGTGACAGAAAGCATTATTGTTATTGCCATCCACAGGGCTATCCCCTGCTGTGTTCCCCTCCCAGAATAGATAGTTCCCTGGAATTACTGCTTCCCATGAACAGGTGTGTGTTCACGGGAAGCCTCATCCACGTAACTTCAATCAATCCTTGGTATGACATCTTCATGTTTATTTTCCTCTTCAGCTGTCACTATTACCACAGGGCAGGTTTAACTCCTGATGTGGTGCAGACCTTCCAGCACTCTCAAAATAAAAGGCAGAACCTTTTATTCTTTTTATCTTACCTGTCCTTCCAGAGGAAACTCTGCCTATTCACATGTGTGTGATAGAGCAAACCCTATGGCCTCTGGATGAGTATCTCCATGATCCTGTGGAGCTGTGTATACAATATTGACCTGTACAAAGGGATGGGAGGAGTAGATGTGGAAGGGGAGAGACATGTATCAAGTTATTAAAGAGGGGAGAACATGTGTCATAAGGCCACTGAGTATGCAGCAAAAAGATCATGTGGCCTAATCAATTACAAATCTTGATCGTTTCTGTCTCTCAGCACTGCAGCCACTGGTTGGCTAATTGGCACCCTTCTTCCCACGCCAGGAATGTTACTTAGGCATCTTAGCAAACACCTTGCATGCAATGTCTGAAGAGGAATAAAGAGTGACTGTGAAGTGTGTTTGGGAAGAGATAATAATACTCATCCCACCCACGGAAAATGCTCTTCTTTCCCAGAATGTTGTCCTTCCTGGCAGCTGTAAGAGGCACGCAACATGTGTGGTTGGTGAAGCTGGGAGAGGGCTAAGGTTGAGATCTCCAGAGGCTGGATGTGTTCTTCGTGGAGCAGGGAAAAACTGGAGATGGAAAGAGGTGGTGAAAGATAAGGAGGGCTGGCTGCAGGGAGGGCAGCAGGGCGTGCTGGTCGAAACCCTGAGCTAAACACATTCTCTGTAGGGCTCATCTCAACCTGAATAAATGAGGCAGTTCAGTGTCACTTAATGCAAGCGTATTTATCCAAGGCTACCTAATACAGGTGATAAAGCCGGAGGGAGATGAGGGCCACAGAATGTCAATAGGGCTGGTCTGTGAAGTGGAGAGCAGAGCTTTGCACACTGAGGCTGGGAAAATTGTCAGATTGTCATCGAAAGTTGAAAAGCCAACAAACTGTACAGAAACCCTGCTGGTTTTCTGATGCTTACTGGTGAAAACCCCCTTTTTGGAGACTCAAGGGAAACTGAGTAATGAGAGAAAACAGAAGTGTAGGATGTACATATTCTAGCAGCAGATAATAATTTTGTGATGCTGCTTTTTCTTTAGAAGATTTTGTTCTGATTCTGACTGGGGAAAACATGTTGTAGCTCGTTTTGAAACTGTGCTGAAGCTGGCAGTGGTACAGCCTGTCACTTCAGGTGCTCCTAAGAAATGGTGAAGCCCGTTGCCTCCCCTTGGCTCCTTTCTCTTTCCGCTTAGTGCGCACTTGTAGCAGGTCCAGCGCCTTGTCTGCAGGCTCCGTGGTGCTGCGGTGAGGGGCCTGCTGGTTTGGACCTTGTGAGCCCTATGCCGTAATGGTGATGGCATAGCAACAAGCTGTGAGTAGAGGGCAGGCCTCTGCTTGTCTTGAGCCAGTGCTCTTATTTCCTCCCCTCCTCAGGTTCCCAGTTGTCCTCAGATAGTGCAGGGATTGGGTGACTCTGGTGGTACAGTACTAATTAGCCTGGCCAAAATGCTGGGCAATCCCAGCCACATTCCAGTCAGCGGGATTGGTGTCAGTGATGTGCCAAGTGGTGTGATTTCACCTCGGTGTGTCTGAACTGTTAGGAGAGATCGTGCTACCTTGCTGTACTGTGTGCTGAGTGCAGTGTATTTACCGCTTACGTATTCTCCCTCTGTAAGTGTGTACTTAAAATTCAATCCTTAAGCCAACTAAATCCACTGGAGATGAATATTTAATGTGTGGTGTCCCTGCTCATGACAGGGGGGTTGGAACTAGATGACCTTAAGGTCCTTTCCAACCCTAACTATTCTATGATTCTATGATTTGTGGAAAAACTTATATTTCCTTGCACTCAGTGTAAATGCTTCTGTAAAGTGAACTTGCTGCTGGTGAAGTGTGTTTGTGTGAAGGCTCCAAAGCGAGAGATCTCTATTTTCAAGGCAAATCAGCAGGGAACTGCTGATGCAAAACCTTTGGCTGAACAGCTCCATTCTGCACGGGACTGAGAACTGCAAATAGCCTGATCTGACTACTCTGTGGGGTATAGTTCAGTCTGTGGCAGCGCAGAGCAGCTCCATGTGAGATTTTTTTACTTCTTATTTAGGGCAGTTAGGCACACTGAACTTCAGTGAAGAATAAAATTGAAATACATTTTCTGATGAAAGTCCATTTGCTGTACTTCGCAATGAGTGTATCTCTGGCGAACTGCCTAAAAAGCTTCTCACAGTTTAGACTGCACATTAGGCTGTGCTTAGGGATTTGGGTGGAAAAGGCTCTTTGCCTTCCTTTGGGAGATGTTCAAGTAGGACTTACTTCCATTAGCTTTGTGATACTGTTTCAGACCTCCCAAAGCCATATTAAACTCTACCTCATCCTTACTCAGTTTGCAGGTTTATTGCACTGCCAGGTCCATGCTACACCACTGGTGATGGTGTTACCTCATCAGTACCAGAATGTGATGGATGAGACCGAGGCATGCCCTGCAAAATTAGGGAGAACGGTTTCCACTGCTTACCATCTTCTGCAGATCAGTTCCCACTAGCTTTAATTGGGAGCTTGGCAACAGCTGAGGAAATGGAAGGTAACCAGGGATAACTGAGAAGGAAAAGCATCAGAGATTTTTAATTCCTGCAGACCTATACCGATGCTAAACACAATCTCTTTTGACATAATGAAGGGCTGAAGAAGGGGTAATCCAGTTACAGAATGGTTAGGGTTGGAAAGGACCTTAAGATCATCTAGTTCCAACCCCCCTGCCATGAGCAGGGGCACCACACACTAAACTATGTCGCCCAAGACCCTGTCCTACTTAATCCAGCGTTGAACACTGCCAGGGATGAGTTCTGGGTTGAGTTAAAGCTGGGACGTCAAGCTGAAGAGTATTCAGAACTTTCCTCCAAGGAACAGGCATTTCTAAAGGATGGAATAAATGCTGATACTTTATGTGGACATATCTTTCATATGGACTTCCTGGCTTTTATTGGCCTGTGGGAATCCAAGTACTTCTTAAAAAAAGAGGAGGGAGGGGGGAAAGCATTTTCCTAATGCCTTATATTTTGGAGATGAAACAATTTTCAGAACTAACCTTTTGTCATACTCTGAGTGATTGGCAGTGGTAAACATCCATACATCTGAATTTTCCCTGCTTTTTGGTAGGATGATTGGATGAGTCGATCTTGACTTGAAGTAAGGGCCAGTCTTGAAAAACTGGTAATAACCTGAAAGATGGGATTGCCTGGTATTAGATGTTCACATGTTACTCAGTGGAAGCTCGTAATTACACTAGTAACACAAAATGTTGACTATTAATTATTGTTTTTATTAGGAGCCACTAGATGGATAATTGCAACTATCATCGGTGTCTGAAGACAACAGGAACCTGGATTAAACTGAATTCTGGTTCACAAAGTGTTTCTGAAGGGAGACGGACCCTTGCACGAGATGTAACTGACTCCTGCTTGCTAAAAGCTGCTTCTTAAGGCTCTGTGACCTGGCTGGAAAATGGGCAGCTGAGGAGGTGGGTTAACTGGGCATGCAGGGTGAGAGCCAGGCCTGTTCCCAGCAGTCTGTGCTAGAGGGTGTGTGGATGTCCACGGCATCATGCTTTGCTCTGGGAATTGAGGAACTGACCTTCTGGTTTACATTGACTTACCGAAGAGTGTGTGTGTGTGTGTGTGTTTTGTAGTTTGTTACTATGATAATTAATTTTTGCACTCTGTGAGCATACTGCTATCATACATCCTACCAGATGCCTGTGGAAGAGAGCAACTTTGCCATGTTCTAGGTGTCTTAGGTCTCTTCTTATGCACGAGAAGCTGAAATAATTCTTTCTCTTTAGGACCTTACTTCTTAGCTGACTTATTACCACCACCATTGCACTGGTCCTGGTCAGTCTCAGCTCCTGTTTGTTTTCCAGAACTGGCTCCAACTAGTCTTTGGGGACTGGGAAGTGTGGGGTCAGTGTCTGTGCCAGCCCCTGGAGCTCCCAGTCCCTAGCCTTAGAGCCAGACATGTGGTGATGTTTTCATGATGTGGGTGGGAGGTATGTTGCATAGCAGGGTGGCAAGTTAGACATCTTTTTATTATGAGTATGAGTACTTGTGGTCAAACCTGGGCAAGTGAGCACTAATGAGAGCCTAGGTAACAAAACAACAGAACAGAAGTCCATAGCATTGCCTGGTAAGGAGTAGTACTGAGGTGAATAGTAAAAATCCTTGATTCTGGACTGTGAGTTCAGGCACAGAGGTTTTATATGCTGTCCTTAAGTGTGCTTTTATCTCAGCCTCTGGAAGCCTCAGCAGGCAAATACGGAGTCAAATAAAGCTCTGTGCTCTGAGGACAGTGGAGCTGAGTGCGGATGGCTTATGCCCACGTATGTGCTCTGCTTTCTTGCAGTGCCAGGAGTATGTTCCCTGTGTGCTTTCTTCTTGTGATGCACAGAGACCAGAAAGATGATGATTATTTTCCAGCTTATGCGTTCTTGTTTGTCTTCACTTAAAGCTGACTTCCAGACACTTACTTTTTGGTTTGCAAAGCTTATCTGCGTGGAAAAACCTATCTGTGTTACAGTGGCATGAACCCATACTTCAGGTGGTTTATGTTTCAAGTCAAACCTGGACATAGCTGGAGTGCTTAAAGGGTAGGCCTGAAGGTAAGTTAAACACAGTATTCCCTCATGTCTCTCTCCTCTTCTTGACCTACCATAGCTCTTGCAGTGAAAAAGGAGGCACAAGGATGACTGCCTGAACACAGCACGGAAGAAAATACTCTGATCTCATCACCATCTCCATTTTGCAAATATATCCAGAGCACAGCAGTGACAAACTGTTATTTATCCAGTTCCTAATTCCCTTCAGAAATGTGTTACATGCCAGAGTTTATCTGGAGCCTCCCATGCTTCATTTTTGGTCCAGGCATTAGAGACATTAAGCTCTCCACTGCTCCTAGGCCTTCCATGCATCACAGTTGGACTTTGTTTATACCGCAGCTCAGTGCCAAGCAAGGCACACCCAAGCGCAGGCTCTGCACAAGGTCAAAATCTTTAATAAACAAAATGAGGTTAAGCCCATTCTTTGTCGGAAAAAAAAAGGGGGGGGGGGGATGTTGTTTCTGTTTTATAAGGGGGGGGGGGGGATGTTCTTTCAGTCTTGAAAGCCCGCAGTTTTTAATTTCTTTTTGGTTTTAATTTAATGACATTCTGGAGCTAAAATCGTTATTTTTAGGAAGATGACAAGACTGTTCTGTTGTCCTCATGCTTTTCTTCTGCTGTTGTCCCTCTTTC
>NW_009930118.1:0-10133 GCF_000696875.1 Nestor notabilis | reverse complement strand
TTTGTTCAGTCTTTTCCCTTTCAGTTGATGTACTGTTTTAAATTTACACCCTTTCTGGTTGTACTAGAAGTCTGTTTCCTGGTTCATCCCGTTTTCTTAGATTTTGGGTGGTTATCTTTTCCTTATGGTTTTTGAGGCTAGGACATCTGCATTTTAGCTTATGGGTAATATGGTTTCTGTATTTATTATCCTACTGTTCTGGTTCTGTTTGGTCTGATTTTTAACATACCCTGTGCAATAACAGCTTTTCCTGTTTGCTTACCCAGCTCTCTCTGAGCTTTCTCAACACCTAGATTTACACTTGTGTTGTACTTATTTGCTGAGGTTGTTTCCATGCAGCAGCTGTAGGTACATTGGTTTGAAGTGTGGAGTGCTAGTTACAGATTACCTAGGAGCTCTGCTGGTGAGCCAGAGTCCAGTACGCTGTTCTGGCTTGGTCTGCCATAAAATTACTCCTGGTTACTACTTACTGCTTACTCCAGCCTGCAGGTTTTGTATGCTAATGGAAGTTTCCCCTCATTGTCAGGGAAGGCTTGTATAGCCAGGTTGCTGACTCTTGTTATGAGAAGCATTTGGTATGGGGAAGGAACAAATACCTGCTTTTGTAGCTTTCAAAAAGCACGTATAAATCATAACTCTGCGGTGAAACCTGGTAGAAGTATGTGTTTTCACTTTTTTATTGTCCACCAAGAGTGCTTGCCTTTAAAATACAAAGACCAAATGATATGTAGAGCTAAGATGCATCCCATTCCATATGGGAAGGTTCTTGTAGGTTCAGCTTTTGCTGTCATAGCTGGTATGCAGAGTACAATGACATCAGTGCCCAGGTAACGCTGTGCTAGTATCTGTTTCCTTTGGTCTTCTCAGCCCAACTGTGCAGGGATCTTGGCTTCTCTGGGCCCATCTTTAAAGCTAGGTTTTACCAGCTGTGGCTTCCTGATCCTTTGGGATTACTGTGGTCAGACTGGTGCTTGGTGTTTCACAGAGCTCCCAGCTGAGGGCTGATAGCAGCGCTGCCTTTCTGGAGGTGTATGTGGAGGGACCTGTCTGTGGACACGGTGTCCAGGAACAGTGGCCCCCAGCACCTCTGCTTCTGTCTCGGTGGGTGAGGAAGCCTCTGTGTGACTCGGGTATGCTCCTACCACACCTCTAGTTGCACTGTGGTTTTATGTCTAATCTAGCAGGTATTTTACCTGAGTTCTAGATATTCAGTGTTCCAGCTACTCCTGGGCAATACATCCACATATTTGGACAGAGGGGACTGGTATGTAATACTGTTCCAACTTGTGGCAAGTGCTTTTGGTGGCGAGGTGATTTTTGATCAAAGTGGCCAGTGCAGTGCCCCTTTTCTGTTTCCCTCTGCTCAGAAGTGTGCGAGTTTACTTATGTTTTCTGAAACAGTGTGATGATCAGTGTACTAATGATCAAAACCAGTTAGACTGCTGCAAGGGGGAGGCAGCTCTCGCTTCTTTGCACGTTTGCGGGTTCTTAAGTCAACAAGATGTTTGTTTTGGTGAATGGGGGGGGGGGAAGGGGGAAGTCAGGTCAACGTTAGGGTAGCAAAATCTGAGATCCATAGGAAAAAATGAGGCTGGACATTGCCTTGCTCATCTTCCACCCAAGTGCAGAACCAGCTATGTAGATCAGCAAGCATCATCTACTGAACTGAAGTCTGTCTAACCTGAAAGATCACCAGTGATAGTGATTTCATAACATCCCTGTGCACCTCCTGGATTTTGTGATGGTCATGGAGAAGGGAAGCAGATGTGGGTGTATCATGTGCCTCAGCTGCGACCACCTCTTGTAGGTCCGTCCTGTGATCCCTGGGGATGGGTGCTGATGCTGCAAACGGGTGGCTTGGATGCAGTGCTCACATCAATGTACCATGCAGTTAGTTCTCAGCACTGCAAAGAGAAGGTTGAATCTGCACTGGCCAAACTCCATGATTTTAGGTGTTTGCTGCTTTCTGAACTTAATATTGAGGGACAGTTGAACTTCACAACTTACCATAAAGCTGATATTCTGGAGGCCAATAGAAAACACGTGCAAACTTGTTCCTTGTCAGCATAATAACAATAATGAAAATACAATGTCAGCAGTGTTAACTGATGTGTTAACAAAGTCAGGTATATAAAGAACAATGCAATAATCTACAGCCAATTAAGATGCATTGAAAAGTGACAATGAACTGAGCTACAAATGATTACAAAGCTGCAAACTGTGTGACAGTGAGATTAGTTTATTTGTGTTAGTACATCACTGTGTTTATCAGGCTGGCATGAATGGATCTTTTTTGTCTGAAAAAACAGGCAGGGCTTTTCTAAATTTGGCTTTGGTTGTTGAGTTGTATCTCCGGAATGAGACCCACTGTTATTTCAGATGATGGAAAAATATGTATAATCTTTTTTGCAATTTCTCACACATTTTACCTTGCTAAAATTGTTTATATTCAGAGTAATCCCCATCCCTAGATTGTACTGGATGTACAGGAAAGCACAAAAAGAGACAGTAACCCACAACATTTAAATTGGATTTATCTCGTATAACTCTTGAGATGTAAAATGTATTGCTTAGGTGAGGTGCTAAGTTTCTGATAGTTCTTGCTCTTTCCCGTACATATAAACTGTCTCCTTTCTGGTCCAGGAGCTTATTCAGTCATCTGAAACAGTGCTACACGACAGAGCCATCTAAATAATGGTGGAAATGGTTACTGCCAGTGTTTGGAGGTTAGTATCATCATGCTTCTGTCTTGGTCCCACTAACAGTTCATAAGGATTCAAATCTTTTAAAATGGAGCCTGACAGCTGTGACTTGTGGCCAGTGTATCTTGGCATTTACCCTGATGAGGAGATTTTTGTGACTCATCTTGGAGCAGGCTGAGTTGCCTGATGTTCAGTCACTGTACCTCTGAGACCAATCCTGTTTCTTCTTGAAATAGGTTCCTATACAAATTGTTCCTGTGCAAAGTCACTCAGCGCTTGGGTAACTCAACAAAAATAGCAGTGGGGTACTGAGCCCACTCAGTGGTAAGTGCCATAAAGACTGAGCTCCTCTCTGTTGATGTTCTGCCTCATGTGTTATTGCTAGGAAAGAGTTCCCTTGATAAAACTCCAGAAGACACCAGAACTATTACTTCTCAAAAATACATGAGTCAGTTGCTCATCAATAGATTCATCTAGACCGCAATACTTGTAATTTCTGCAGAGTACTGACACACCCCAGTGAGCAAAATGAGAACAAACTCATCTTTCCCAAGATAAGCCAGGAACAGAAGAGCTTGTCCTAAATGAGCACCTCTTACGTGGTAGGTTAGCCTCATGTGCTTAGTCATACAAGAGGTGAAAGGGATCTCTTTCTTGTATTGATATGGTCCATTTTTTGTCGTTGCAGCAAAACTGAATCTGTTATGGAGAACCAGTGTTGGTGCTAGGCAGTTGTTCAGGCTGGGTGGTCATTAGAACCATCTAATGCTGGTTTTCCTTCATTTGAATCCTGCAGATATTTATTTTCCCTCTCTTCCCCCAAAAGTAAAAGTATTTGATTTGACCTCAGGCTTCTGCTTATTACAGACTTCTAGGTTTCTGTCTCTTTGCTTATGAATCAAACTCCGTCACAAATATCTGCAGTTTTAATGCTATGGCAGTAGCACTCTTGGCATGTTGTTATAGCAACAGTGCATACTGTATAGCTCAGAATATCCCACGTCATATCACTGAAATAAAGTATTTTATGCCTTATCAGGTACACAGTATCTATGTTGTTTTAAAGGGTATATTGAAGCACCCATCTTCTTTCTTAGATAACAGCCTATTTCATTGTGCTGGCTCTATACTTTCCCTGGGTTTCTAATGATCCATAACATTTGTCCCAGAAATGCTCCTGGTGCTGATGCATCCCCTTTGTAATGGAGCAAGCAGAACTGTGTGTACTTCTAGGCAAAGAGTGAAGAATTGATTTATACATGGCAGCAAAACAATCACTCTCTCCTGGAATAAATGTGTGTAGCAAAATAAATTAATGTTCGGAATTAAAATTGGGCAAGACCAAAGGGGATTGAAGCTTGTTTGGGGGAAGATGGGTTGCATGGCCTGAAGATCCTGTTATACTGCGAATTACTGGGATGGAGCAGAAGTGATGGCAGCACCTCTGGCGCTCTGATGAGGGACGAGGAGATTGTACTGGTCCTTTCTGACTCTTCTGCATCCTACAGTGACCAGGGGATTTGTTTCTGCTAGGGCCTGGGTTTGCTTTGCAGTGAGTCTCCTGGCTGTCAGTCCTGGCTCTGCTAAGCCCTGCACAGCCCTCTGCTGTGTGCGAGTGGGAAGTCATAGAGCAATGGCCTTAACCCATGTGTACCAGCTCGCTTTTCAGATGCAGTTTATACTGATGTTGCCCACCTACTCTCCGTTTTTACCGCAGACTGGCACAGTGTTTGCATGTCAATTTAACGCTGCAGAATGTTTTGCTCGTCTGGAAAAGGAAAATATCCGTCAGTTGTCTCCAAAACTTCACAGATGAGCGCTCTCCTTTCTTCACCCCACCAAGCACCCCCACAACAGCGAGCCTCAGCCCACACTTGTGCGAGCAGATGTAAAGGACATGGTTTTACAGGCTGTATCAAAGCACCTCAGGGGAAGGAGGGGGAGCTGCAAATGGTGCGTTTCATTTTACAGAAAAGGTTACTCCAAATGTGGCAGTTTCTGGGGGATGACACCTAGTGGAAGTACAGCCTTACAGACAGTTTTACCATTGACAATAGGCAGTGCTAATAGACATTTCAATTTACAAATGCTTCATTTGCATCCACCTCTGCAAGAGGGGCAATCCCTACCTTGTGGTTCTGAGAATTTCCTGCAATGGCCTGTTCCCTGTTTCTCGTAGTACCTACAGGGGCTTTGTTTTTTTTCTGATGGGAAAGTTAAGAAGGACAATGTATGGAAAAATTAATAGGACAGAAAGGCTTTTGAGTCCTTTGAAGAGTGCACGGGTGAATGCCTCCTGCCCATGTTCTGCTTCTGCATGCTTGTAACGCAGAGATTAGAAGTCTGAAGAAGAGCAGGGGGTGGACTAGATGACCTGCAAAGGGTCCCTGTCAACCTCAGCATCTCTTTGTTTAAGAGGCATCGTGCTAAAATTGATTTAGGCAATAGAAGGAAAAAAATCTCACATGTGCGCACAAGGCTGTGGGGGAAAAGGGCAGAAACAAAGAAGGAGTGAAAGTTCGCTTTTTTGTTTGTTGCTTACAGTGAAGTTATCAAACAAACCAATGTATACTCCTTGCAGAAATGAGCACAGAATAGGAGACCCTGTTGTTAGAGAGAAATGAAGGGCTGGTTTCCAGCAAGGCACATATATAACAACACTTTCCTCTTTCCTGAACAACACACACAACTGTGCTTTCTTCCTAGTGCTTGTTTGAGGCATACTGAACTACTCTGTAATTCACTTCAACTCTCACATCTCTGAAAGGTCACATCAACAGCAGGCAGTTGTATAAAACTGGCAGGTTTTGCATAGGATCAGCAGGGGTATTTCAGGCTGGATTGAAGGAGTATTTGTAGGAATCTGCTTACAAGTTTATGTGGAGTTTGTTTGTGTCACTCTGGTGCTGGTGCTTTTACTTTCACAAGCATTGCAATTTAAAAAAAGAATAGAATATGTTAGGAAAAAAAAGGCTGGCACAATGCAAAAACCTCCTCAAAAGAGGAGATTATCAAACCCACAAATTATTTACTACCTGGGTAGTACGTATGAGTAACTATTTACTTGTACTTTCTACATCATGGGCTTTGTTACATAAAAGGCTTTAATAACATGCAATGTCTTCTCTCTGAATTATGCATGACAGTGTGGTCTGAGCAGCAATCTACAGACTGCATGGGGTCCACACAAGCTTCTACCTATTCTGTTGCTCAAACATTGCCCAGAAAAGCCAGACTCTTCCTCTGGCATGCACCCAGGCAAGAGCTTGATCTGACATCTGTCCCAATAGAATCATAGAATAGAATCATAGAATAGTTAGGGTTGGAAAGGACCTTAAGATCATCTAGTTCCAACCCCCCTGCCATGAGCAGGGACACCACACACTAAACTATGTTGCCCAAGGCTCTGTCCAGCCTGGCCTTGAACGCCGCCAGGGTTGGAGCATTCACAACTTCCTTGGGCAACCTATTCCAGTGCCTCACCACCCTCACTGTGAAGAACTTCTTCCTTATATCTAATCTAAACTTCCCCTGCTTAAGTTTAAAACCATTACCGCTTGTCCTACCACCAGAGTCCCTAACGAAGAGTCCCTCCCCAGCATCCTTGTAGGCCCCCTTCAGATATTGGAAGGCTGCTATGAGGTCTCCACACAGCCTTCTCTTCTCCAGGCTGAACAGCCCCAACTTTCTCAGCCTGTCTTCATACAGGAGGTGCTCCAGCCCTCTTCTCATCCTTGTGGCCCTCCTCTGGACTTGCTCCAACAGCTCCATGTCCTTTTTATGTTGTGGACACCGGAACTGTACACAGTACTCCAAGTGAGGTCTCATGAAAGCAGAGTAGAGGGTCAGGATCACCTCCTTTGACCTGCTGGTCACGCTTCTTTTGATACAGCCCAGGATACGGTTGGCTTTCTGGGCTGCAAGATTGGTGGACAGGAGGTAGGTCCTTCCAGATCATCTGCAAACCTACTGTTGCTGCTTTTCCTGATGGTGGGGTGACTGCTGGAGCATCTCAGCAGGTGCTATGCAGGCTATGTCTGAGGGAGGGAGAAGATGAAGTGTTTAGGTGGTGCTTGTGGCTGTAGGTGTTCATGAGTCACGAAGATGTGTGCATGCCCAAGGAAGGAGTTGTGGTTACAGAGACCTGTGCAGGGAGAGCCTGGAGCCACTTCTGCAGCAAGAAAAACCCAGCAGAGATGGGCTCTTCAGCAGCAGAGCAGAGCTCTCGGACTAGAAAGACCTGGGTAGTCACAGGGCTGCAAAGACAGTGAGAGGTAAGCTGTCAAACGTAGGTTGCCTGGGATCAATTCATTAGCACTAACACATGACTGATGCCACCTTTGAATTTACACTACAGGCAGATGCTGGATTTAGGTCCTGCTATGCACTTAAGTCCCTTTTTCTTCCGAGCATGACCTCTACTTGTGCCTTCTATTGTCTGCAACGTTTGGAAGAGTTCCGTGAGGTCTTCAGGCCTGCTCACTGATCTCAGTGGCAATGTCTACATGTAATCTCAGTACTATTAGAATGGTTCATAAACGGACCATTGAGCTCATGAGTGAAGATTAACTCCAGCTAAAGATGGGCCTAAATTAGAACTTGGTCTCTCAATCCCTCCAAATCTGGGGGAAGTTTGAATTTGTGTCTGAACCCAGGCAATGTGGTTTCACTTCCAATCCCATGACTTAGTGGGCTGGGAGTCCCAGTTCTGTATTTCTCAGAACATTAATTTCCTTCTGTGTACCTGGCACCAGCAGATTATCACTGAATCTGTTTGTTTCACAGTCATTCGAGGTGGCCATTAATAGAAGCTTTGGGTGAGATGCAAGAAGCTCTGCAATAGAATTAATTGGCTGAGGCTGGTTTTGATCTTTGTTTTGAAATTTTGGATGTGGAGGCTACATAGTTTCCCTGCATTATTTTCACTACACAGCCCTTGCTGCTCAGCATTTTCTTCATTGGATTCAGTGGGACTTCGAAGGGACTGTGGCTCTGCTCACTGATCAGTCCATCCTCAGAATGTGCTTTGTTTATTCTGTGCCTAAATTATTTCTGCAGCCTGCTGTTAAACACCTAGCATCAGTTTGTATCAGAATGATACAGAAAAGATGTCTGAAAGGGAGTTTATAGAGAATGAATTGCAGGCGTTGCTGCTTTTATAGCGCATCTCTGTTCTGCTCCTGACTTTTGGTGTCTTTATTGGTTTGTTATGTGGTGTAAGTCTCTATGTGCGTAACCCCCAGGGCTCTTGTCCAAATAATTGGACAGAGTTGTCTTCTGCATAACGAGAAAACTAAGGAGAGTAATGATTTATTAGTTGCCCTACCACAAATTCATTTTCTTATAATGATAATGTGAAACATCCTGGTTCTCTAAAATGAAATGAAAACTGAGAGCAATTTTAGAACACATCAGTCTGCAGTCGCTGCATGTAACTGTTACTGCTTTCCCCCCAAAAAAGTGCAGTTCAGACTCATGCACATCGGAACAGGACAACATCTTACATTAACAGAGTAGGCTAACAGCTGAATAATTTCTGGAAAGATGTAGCAAGTAAGATAAACACAAACCAGTGATTTTAATTCTCTGAATAACCTTATCCTAAGATCTGAATGACTTACACTGCTGCTGTATTATTTTACTTGAGACCCACTTTTAATGCTTTGGTTACAGTATCTTGTCATAAATTCTACTTACTTTTAATAAATACATGAAAAGAAATAGGTTTCAACAAAAAACAGATTAAGCCCAATTTCATGTGAAATGCTATTAAGTCCTGTCAACAACTGCTGGCTGTTCATGCGAGATAATAGGTACCCTCCCTGGATTGTTTTTGCTTTGCTTTGAATGTACATTTTGTGAAATAAAATGGAATTTCAGCTTGTGGCTGTAGGACATTATCTTGGTCTTTTTCAGCTCCTGTTTGCATCAGTTATAATAATTTCTGTTGCCTTTATTAGAAGAAGGATCAGACCCCTGGTTAAAACTAGACACGTGTTTCTGAATACCTGCTCACAGCTTGAAGGGAAACTAGCAGTGGTTTTGACAAGAAAAACCATTATTCATCATGCCTCATTTAGCAGGCATCAAATTTTACATTTTCCCTCTGCCAACTATTCACTCTCCCGCCCCTTCTCATCAGTCAAATACAATTAATATCACCTTAACTGACTGTTGACTTTGATTATCCACTCTAGTACTATTACTAGTTTGCTTTCTTGACATTAGCAAACCATGAATAATGATTTATAACCCAGGTAAAATGGTATTGCTGGCATGTCCATATACCTGAGTTTCTATTCTCTTTGTTACCCTAAATACTTTCCATACTAATTAAATGTTACTATGTTGTTTCCTTATGCTTTGACTCCCTGTCAGACTTAGTATTCCTGACCATCTTTCACTGAGAATTGCTTTCTGCCATCAGCTCTTCTGCACAGCCTCTTACTGAGCTCTCTTTAGAGAAAATCCTATTTTTTGCAGTTTCTTTGTCCTTGTTTCTGGTGTACCTTCATTGGAACTTTCTGAAGTGGTCTGTGACCTCTTAAGTAACATCTTCTTTGACATTTAGTCAACATCTTGTACTGTCTCAGTTCAACAGACTCCTGCAGCTGGTGTTCCCCACTGCTCAGAAGCACCAAGGAAGGAGACCTGTCAGTCTGGAGTAGAGGGTTGCTGAGATTAAATTATCCAATTTGCTGGACCACCTGCTGGTAGCTGTTGCTTCACTTCTTCAAATACACATTTTCATTATGTGTAGCCTTAATGCTGCAAAAGCTCCTGAGGTATTTGAGTAGCCTTTCGACACAGACCATGTCTGAAAGATCATCCATAGAAGCAAAGAAATCAGATGTGGGAAAGACCTGAAGGAGTCTGGGTGCCTTTTTGTTCCTCATCCTGCAGCTAGAGAAGGGTTGGTCACAGCAGTGTGTGCTGCCTTACTCTCTGTCCGGTCAATCTTTCAGCATACTGTGACACCCTCCGTTCTGTGAGTTGTCTGGGTTTTAGAAGTGATGATTCTTACTATAAAATGTAAACAGTCAAAACGTGTATCCAAACCTTTTATTGAAAATCTAGGAAGAGCATTTCAGTATCTTTGTTGGAATTAGGATGTTAGTGCAAAAGCCTCTCCTGAGTAATTAATCATCCTGCCCTCCTGGAAGGAGTTTGTGTAGTTGTCATGGAGGACCGTCAGGCAGTCAGGAGCTGGAACTGTGTATTGATTTCTTTGGCTGATACCTTCTTAATCTGGAGTCCACTTCGTCTTCTGCCAGCTTGCTTGCTGCTGGCCTGCAGGGTTTCATTTTCCACTGTAGCGCTGATGGGAGCACAAGAGGTACGAGTCCTCCATGGGTGATGTCTGCTGGCTCGCATCTTTCTGCCTCCTAGAATTTTTCTGGCAGGCTGAGTGGAATAATAATAAAATTATTA
>NW_009930117.1:0-301 GCF_000696875.1 Nestor notabilis | reverse complement strand
TCCCCAGGCACAGCCCCCCCTCCGTGGGACATGGAGATGGAGGATGTCCCCCCCGACCTGCCCTGGTCGCAACCTCTGGGTTGGGGTGCTGCCAGTCCCCAGGGCACCCCACTGCCCACACAGCCCGCCGTGCCACGCTGGGGGACGGGGATAAACAGGAAGCCCTGTGCTCTTGCCATGGCCAGGGACAGGCCAGGAATGTGCCGGTGGCCACCGGGCTGTTTGTTTGGAGTCGAGGCAGCCGGTTCCTGTCGGGAGGAGCCAGGATCAACACAGCTGGCCGGGAATAGCCCGTGAGCTC
>NW_009930116.1:3218-3877 GCF_000696875.1 Nestor notabilis | reverse complement strand
GGTACCGGTGGAGCAGGGCCGGGCAGCCTCACAGCGGCGTGGAGAGCCTGGCCCTGCGCTGCAGCTTCTCGGTTTTTCCAAACCAGCCGTTTCTTAAAAACTTCCTCCCGCGGCGCGTTAACCCTTGGAGCAGCGCCGAGTAGCGGGGACAGCATTAAACCCGTGCTGCCCCCCGGCCCCGCCCCAGGGGTGCGGGAAGCAGGGTACAGGTAGCTAGGGCTGCTCCTCCAGTGCTGCCCATGCTCTGCCTCCTGACGGAGGCTGTCAGGGGGCCTGGGGTGCCCTCAGCACCCTCAAACCCAGGTCCTGGGGGCAGAGAGTGCGGGGCCAGGGCATGGAGGAGCCCTGATCTCTTTGGGTGCTTCACAGTGTGTACCCCGTCCTCCAGAGGCTGGGGGACATGGCATCCAGAAGGACTGGGATGTCTGGAAAGGGTGTTTCCAAGCCTTTTCCATAACCAGAGGGCCTGGGAAGGACAGAGGGTGCCTTTGGGTGCTGTAGGGGTTTCAGAAAACCTCCTCCAGCCCCAGAGCAGCAGGAGCTGGGGAGCAGGCTCTGTACATGCCAGGGATGGGCAGCAGCCCCTTTCCCATGGCTGCTGAATCCCCAGCAGTGCTGGGTGCTGGGCCCAGGAATTTATGTCCTGCCCCAGGGGCAGC
>NW_009930116.1:0-3189 GCF_000696875.1 Nestor notabilis | reverse complement strand
GTGCCCATGGCAGGGCGGCATTTCTGGTGCTATTGGCTGGCACAGTGTCACACCACACCAGGGACAGGCCGTGGAGTGAGGCAGAGCCGGAGCAAGCAGTTTGGTTGCAAGGATGGTTGGGTTTGATGAGCGGGGTCTGATTGTGCCATCACCCTGCACAAGGCATGCAAGGGCTAAGGGGTACTCCAGAGCCATGGAGAGGGAACAGAGGATGATGAGAGGCAGCAAACAGGACTCTAGACTCCAAATGCCATCACTGCACTCCTCAAATACAGCCGGGTTTGGAGTGCAGCAAGGCCAGATAGGGCACAGAGCCCATCACTGCAGCTCAGGCCTTCCCCAGTGGAGAGGTGCAGAAGGATGGGTAGGCAACCCCCCAGGAGCTGGGAGCCCAGTAGCACCCCAGACACCCCATGCAGTGAAATAGCAGTGCAAACACAGCTGGCAACCCTCTTCCCTGGGCAGCAGCCCTTCCTGGTGAGGCTGTCCCACCCTGAGACTGGCAGCACTGGGGGTGCCCTGCAGCCTGCTGAAGTGCCTGCATGTGCAAGGGATGAGGATCTATATGCTCACACACACAAGCAACCACACACATGGTACTCGCACCCAAGACACAAGTTGCCTGTGCAAGGCTGCAGCTGTGTCCCAGTGCTGGGGCAGGCAGGACAGGGAGGGGACACGCACCATAATGGTTTCAAGCACCAGGGCCTGTCTGTATTTTGCTGTTTACATGCTGTTTCCAGGGCTCCAACTGCCCGGTGCTGCCCTGACTCACTCTGGGCTGGGGCTGAGCTGCTCACACCAGGGCAGGGACCTGATGCATTGTGAAGCAGCAGCAGCAGCAACACAAGGCAGCAGCAGTGCAAAGCAGTGCTGCCAGCAGAGCAAGGCACAACAGCTACCCCAGGGCTGGGGCACTGCCAGCCCCTTCACTGCACTGGGGATGTCTCCAGCTGACCAAGGAGTTGTGCCCAGTATAAAACCTCAGAAGATACTGCAGCCTGAACCATCCTGCCAGAGCAGGGCTCTGCTCATAGACCTCCTGGCACCCAGCAGCCTTAAACCCTCACCCAGACGCCATACCCACCATCCTAGAGATAGAGGGGGTCCCTTCTTCCCCTCTCCTACCTGCCCCCCTGGGGTCAACTCCAAGGTTGGCTGTACTCTAGGAGAGCACTGGGGCACCCTCAGCCCCCATCCAGCTCTGCGCAATCCAGCTGACACATTCTCTGATCCTCACACTGTGTTTCATGAACAGATCAATAATGTCTGTGGGAAGCAGCAGCAGAAAAACACCAAACAAAGCACAAAGCTGGGTGTGCAAAGGGCTCTGTGCAGCCCAAGAGCAGCCTCCTCCCTCCTCACACCCCTGGTCACAGGCATGGACCCAAGGACAAAGACCTCTAGGCTTAGGGCTTTTTTGTATCCAGCCCTTTGAAGGGAGCTCCTGCTCACATCACCAAAAGCCCAGCTTGGCTGTAGCAGAGCTGTCCAGGGGAAACTGATCCCCCTGGCAGGTTTGCAGCAGTGTCCTCACCAGCCCCATCCCAGCAAACCCCAGCCCCTTCCCCAGTGACCCACACCACCCCCTTCCTGGCCACAGACACACAGCTTGGGGTCATGTTTGTATAAAAAGTACAGTTTATTGCCATTTCTACCTAGATTTACACAACTGTGTCACCACTTCTGACGTCAAGAGAGACGTCCCGTCACTTCCCAGAGAGCTGGCCAGGGAAGGTGGGGAGCAGAGGCCAGCTCCCCCCAACCCAGCGGGCTAGAGTGCAGCCCCTGTCGTGGCTCTGCCCTGCAGTCAGTCCACATCCTCCCAGCACTGCTGCACAGCTCCAACGCAGTGGATGCCAGGGAGGGTGAATCTGTCGCCTCCTTCGTGCCACCTGCAGCCCTGGCCATCACATTACAGCTCCTCATGGCTCCAGCCCTGTCTGGAATGCCCCAGCTGCAGAGATGGGCATGGCTGGCCCAGGGCACCCCACAGCTTCGCAGGCACTGCTCCTGCATGTGTTTATACACAGGTACAGCCACAGAAGATGCCCAAACTAAATCAACCAAACTTCTTTCCTTGTAATCCCCACACTGATGTGCATACAGCCATGCACTATGCTGCAGCTGCCGCCACTGGCACTGCTCAGAGTCAGGTTGGGGTTCCAGCACACTCCGGGGTGGCTGGTGGGACAAGTCTGCATCGCTTGCTAAACAACGGTCTTCCTCCAACGTCAGGCTTTGCCAGAGAGAAGCATCCCCTGCACGGTGCAGAGGCATGGACGTTCCCTGCGTTCCCATTGATGTGCCAGCAGCTGCCTGGCACTGCCGGGGTGTCGCGACGCCCAAGTTTCAGCAGAGCCCGGGCCAGGCAGGCCATGAATGTGCCCTGGCACACAGCAGGTGGCTGGGTCTCCCCACGTAAGAGCATCCTGGTGCAGGCTGCGCCGCTGGCTCCACTGGCTGGCCAGGGTCACCCGGGGGGACACGGCTCCACGCCGGGGTCTGGCAGTCCTTCGTGTGAGATGAAGGCGGAAACAATTTGGCAGGAGATTAAGTAGAAAGAGTTCTGTGGCTCTGCCCACCCCGAGGACAGAGCCACCTTACACCGCAGAGCCCCCTGAGTGCTGAGCTGGGGCAGCTGCCCCAGGGTTCTGCTCCTCAGGGCACAGGACCTCGGTGGGGAGCTGGGACTGGAACTTCTCCAGCTGCTCAGGGCTGGCCAGGGTCTTCAGGAGGCTGTTTTCACGCTCCAGCTGGGAGTTCTTCTCCAGCAGTTCCTTGATTTGCTCTTTCAGGACCTCCACCTCCTCCCGCACCGCATACATCAGGTGATTTTTCACAAGATCCTGCAAACGGCCGTTGGAGGGACTGATCATCCACTGATCTCCTGATGGTTACGCCCTGGGGCTTGCACACGTCCTGCCACTAGCCAAGGGCCGCAAAGGCTTTTCCCAAAGGCTGTCCCTCCCCACCTTTAGCATTCTGGTGTAAACCTCCTGGCCAGCACCCATAGCAACCCTCAGGTCCCCCGTCTCCCAGGTCTCACTGCCCCGGAGGTGCTCTCCACTCCCCTCGGGGGTCGGGCAGGCTGCAGTTCCCTATCACCAATGGGACCCGGCTCGGTCACCTCCACACACCAGAGGATCCTACCCAGGCCCCCCCGGCTCCCTGCGCATTGCGGCGCTA
>NW_009930115.1:547-832 GCF_000696875.1 Nestor notabilis | reverse complement strand
TGCTATAGGCTCCCCTTGGGTCTCTATAGGGGCCTTTCTGGGTTCTATAGAGTACTCCCCACTTCCTATAGGGGCTCTTCCATGTTCTACAGGGTCCCCCCACCTCCTATAGGTCTCTTCCGGGTGCTATAAGATCCCCCTGAATCCTCCCACCTCCCATAGGTCTCTTCCAGGTTCTACAGCATCCCTCACACTTCCTATAGGCCCACTTCTGGGCCCTCTGTAGCACTCTTCAATGTGCTATAGGGCCCCGTGATTCCCTATAGATCTCTTACGGGTTCTACA
>NW_009930115.1:0-525 GCF_000696875.1 Nestor notabilis | reverse complement strand
CTTCCGATCTTATAGGGTCTCTTCTGAGTTCTATAGGGCCCAAGAAGGGTCGCCCTGGATCCCTATAGAGTCCCCGCAGCTCCTATGGGTCTTTTCCAGGTTCTATAAGGGCTCTTCTGGATGCTATAAGGCCCCCCCCGCATCCTTACGGGGTCCTTCTGGGTGCTATAGGGTCCCCCGGGTTCCTACAGTGCCCTTTCCAGGTCCTATAGGACATTCCCCACTTCCCACAGGCCTCCTCCCGTTGCTATAAGGTCTCTTCTGGTCCTATAGGTTCCCCCCCACTACCTACAGAGTCCTTCCAGGTGCTATAGGGGCTCTTCCCGATTCTATAGGGTCCCTGATAGTTCCTATAGGGTTGCTATATGGACTCGCCCGGGGTTTATAGGATCCCCCTGTCTCCCCATAGATGATCCCCCCCTTCCTATAGGTCTCGCCCGGCTTCTATAGGAGCAACTCTAGGTCCTATAGGACACCCCCCCCTTCCCTATACGCCTCTTCCGGCTTCTATACGTGCCCAACCCC
>NW_009930114.1:702-1910 GCF_000696875.1 Nestor notabilis | reverse complement strand
TATGGGCAGGGTCTGGTGTGCAGGGGCAGGGTTTGGTGTGAACAAGCAGGGTTTAGTGTGCATGGGCAGGGTTTGGTGAACACTGGCAGGGGTTGGTGTGCACAGACAGGGGTTGGTGTGAACAAGCAGAGTTTGGTGTGCATGGGCAGGGTTATTGTGCATGGGCAGGGTTTGGTGCACAGACAGGATTTGGTGTGCACAGGCAGGGTCATGCCACCACGCTAAAGGGAACAGGGACAGGCAGCCCTGGGGACCCCCTCCAGATGCCAAAGCCCACTCAGTGCCGGTGGACAACGCTGTTGATCCAGGCCTGGCTCTGCGTGGGGAGCTGGGGGGAAGCGGTGCAATGTGGTATTGATCCTCCTGGAGGGAGAGCGAAGCGGTTCTGGCATCCGCCAGCTCCAACCTCTGCCCTTCCCAGCGCTAAACGAGCTCCAGGCGGAGGGAGCCGCATCCCATCTCCATCCCATCCCCATCCCATCCCCGTGCCGCCGCCCCCGGGGCCCCGAGCCCCACGCACGGTCTTTGCTCTTCGCCTCCTGCTGACTTCAGCGCATGGGCTCGGGCTCAGCGGCTGAAAAACCTGGGCCTGAAATATCTGGAGGAGGATGGAGCGCCTTGGGCGAGGGGGATGAGCTCCTCGGCTGCGGGAGAGAGGGAGGCTGCTGGGCTGGAGGTGACAGGGCCCCCCCTCTGGCTCCCCGGGAATGAATCCTGCCTGGCAAACTCCATGGCTTGGTTCGGGATGGATGTGGCTGAGCAGAGGAAGCGGCAGGAAGGGAGCGTGGTCTTTGTGCATCGCTGGATGGGTGGCATGGGGAGCAGGGTGTCAGGGAGTGAGGGTGGTGGGAGCGAGGGTGGTGGGAGCAGTATGGCAGGGAGCAGGATGACATAAATAGGGTGACATGGGCAGCAGGGTGATATGAGTAGGGTGACATGAGTTGGGTGACATGGGGAGCGAGGTGGCATGAGTAGGGTGACAGGGAGCAGGGTGACATGAGGAGGGTGATGTGAGTAGGGTGACAGGGAGCAGGGTGACATGGGGAGCAGGGTGACGGGGAGCAGGGTGACAGGGAGCAAGCCAGGGCTGGGTGGCTGAGGAGGGACAATAAGCGCTGGGAGGGAGGTGCTAGGCGGGAGCTGTGTGAGAACCAGTTTGCGAGGTCCAGATTGGCAGCAGATCCTGAACCCGGAGGAGCTGAGGATAC
>NW_009930114.1:0-341 GCF_000696875.1 Nestor notabilis | reverse complement strand
CCACAGAGCTGGCGCGGATGCAGGGAAGGGATTTTGGGACCGGTTTTCCCAGCGGATGGTTGGCTGGGGAGTGGGAAGAGCTGGCGGTGATGAGGCTCACCTAAAGAACTGGCTTGCCGGGGATGGGGAGGTGATGGCAGGTGAGCTGGGAGAGGATAGGGATGAGAAGGGGGAGCTGGGGTGGCAGAGCGGGGGTTCGGTGTGGGGATGGGGCTGTGCAAAGCCCGGTGTCCCTCGGCTGGGGAGGGCAAAGTGGAGGGACTGCTCCCCTTGATGGCCTGGGACCCCGGTCACCCTGTGACACTGGTCCTGCTGTGAGCCCCTCTTGGCTGTTGGCATCT
>NW_009930113.1:10165-15339 GCF_000696875.1 Nestor notabilis | reverse complement strand
TATATATATTTTATATTTGCAATATAGTAAACATCTATACTTTCCTATTCCTTCTTCCCCTCAGCAAGGACTGCCCAAGATTCTAGATTTAGTTTAAAAATTAGACTGGTTGATTTTCTCTATTTACATAGGAATCTGCTTTCAAATTTCAGAAGTCCATTCAATTTCCCTTAGGCACAGCTTAGTGGATTTTCAAGTACAGGTTGTAAATTCTTTTGAAATTCTAAGAGATCAAGCAGTTCAGCTTGTTGCAGTCCATAACTGCCCTGAACTGGCCTTTAAATACCAGCCTCCTTAACTGGGAGAGTAGCTTCCCCTTCCCCCCACCTTGAATGTGCATACTGTACCTACAACTGTAAGGACTGTAACATTATAACTTCAGACATCAGTGCTGCTCGTTTTGATAACAAGCTTTTTATTTTGAAATATGTCTTAAGGAAATGCAATAATCAGTCATATTATTCTTTTCCGTTTCTGTTAAACTCATCCTAATTTGTCACCTTAAATTGTGCTAAGCTTTTTCTAGTTGTCCTGCTGAGAGGACTTTAAATGATTGCTGCAATGATCCAAAGTCTCTCAATCTTATTATCAATGAAAAATGCTAAGCAAACAAATACTTCTGTTAATTTCCAACACAAGCAGATTAAAATAAGACTAAAATATTACTATCTCTACAATTATCTCTCTCTTTTTTTTTCCCCCCGATGAACATGTTTCCTGTATAAATGCAGTACAATGAGACAGAATTGTTCCTTGGATACTATGACCAGTGAAATACTCAAAAGCATTTTCTGTGTCTTCAGTTTCTGAATGTCCAATCTAGATACACCTAGTCCTCCCAAAATAGTAGGGATAATAAACATCGGTTAATGGGCTATTAAACATACAGATCCAACCCTCAAGGAAGATGATACTTGTGACTCAATTATTACGGTAAATCAATCACTTGACTCTGAAACACAATCCATCCTTATGATGAAGCCCAAAGATAACCTCAGTACCCTTTTAAACTCTACCAAGAGAAGACATTAAGATACATACCTTATTTATGATTTCAAAAGCTGATCACCAAGTTAAAAAAAAAAAAGGAAAAAAGAAAAGCAGTTTTAAAAGGGAGGCAATTTCGTATTTATGCTCTTCTTTTCTTTCGCTTTTGGGATGGTCAGTGAAGAAATCATTGCATTAATTACCAAAGATTTAACTAAGAAAGCAGAACAGCATCTGAGCTAACTGGTAATCACTGCTGCTTACTAAAAATTTCAATCATGAAATGCCACAAACTGTTGATTTAAAATAAATTTTCCTTCAGAAATTAATAGCTCTCAGTGTTAGCTTGGCCTGGAAAGCCAGCCAATTTTCTATTTTCTTCTTTTTTTTCTAGGCTATGGTCCTGAAATCTGTTCTACCTGTGATGCCATTTGAACAACACAAGCAAAGAGCTAACATGGATGTCTGCTTGCTTAGGAAATCACAAGCTGTTTGCATCTATTTCTTCAAAGCCATTTACTGAATAACCAGACCCTTTGTTCAGCTAGACATGACAGCGTGGTCCCAGCCACATTACTGAAAAATGATATGCAACTCAGAGTTCATTGGTTCAGGAACAAGGATCTGCTACAAAACCTGCATTGTTCTCTGGCTTGGAGAGATCCTAGATCAAAGGATAGACATTATGTCTTGACTACTAACTTACAGGGGTTTTTTCGTTTTTTTTTTTTTTAGTTCTTGAAATAACAGTTTATTTTAATGTTACTATGATGCTATGAGAATGTGGAGTAATAATTAGTTTTAGAGATATTTAAGTTTTAAACTTTTTGATGCACTGAGCTACATGAAACTGGTGACTGAAGATTCCCGAGACCTAATAATGAATTATTTCTGGCTTTTATGTGCATGTAACATGACTCTGTGAGGAGCTATGGATCTTCACTTGGTGCAGTCTGTAGTAGGCCTCTCCTTAGGACACAGACAACAAAATTTTAGGATTCTTTTCTTTATAAAGTCTGCTTTCCCTTTAAAGACTTCCCTGGGTATATGCCTCTTAAACCATACTTCAAGATTTGATTAATGACTTCCTCCAGATAACACACAAACCATATTGCACCTGAGTAGAGGTGGTAGAAATTTGAATAATTCAGATGTACTCCGAGAGATGAAAATAGGCCTGTGTACAGAACTAATACTGAAAATTTTCATGCATTTCACAGAAAAAGTTCCTGTAATGTGTGCTGCTTTCTAATATAAGGCCATTATATAGTACCACTTATTTAAAATGCAGTAAGAGAGAGACACCTAAGCCATATATGTATAAGAAACCTCAAACACTGAAACAATAAAACCAAGGAACTGCTTTCTCCACCATCCTCACACATAGTACTTTGGGTACCCCTGATCTCACAAGGTTTATGAAGCTTTCAGGAGATATCTCAACAGAACCACCAGGAAGATAAAAGTAATTTCCATTCCTGCCTGTGCTCTGGTATCAGACTTTCAAAATGGTAACTAGAAGTAACTAAAAGCATTTAATAACGTTTGAAATGCTTGTTATTTATCTCACCTTATGGTGACATTATCTTTACTGATGGAACAGTTTTTCTGAAGTATGTCATATACTTTGTGAACCACTCTGTATAAATATTTAAACAGCAGTAATTCCACTAACAGAAATTCTGACAACATACCTGACTGCTTTCCTTCATGACACTTCAAGCACTTCATGCTTTCTTTCTCACTGTAAAGCTTAATATGACTAAAAGCATTTCAGGTTACTTAATATAACTAATTCTTCAGCTTTCACTGACATGTGGCAGCACCAAAATGATTGACATTAAAGTTGTGGCATTTACCTACAGCTTTCTTTGGTCTAAGAAACTCAAGCTTTTTCTCTCCAAAATTTCTTCCTTTTTAAAAATTGTTGACAAGAAATATGTTTGTTATTTCAAATCTTACTAATGCTAAGCAACACCAATACTAACAATAACCAATAACCTGCTTTCTTTGTATCTGAACATTGTCCTGACCAAAGGATTGTGTGAATAGAGTCAAATCCAGTATCAAAGCTGTGTTCAGCTTTTCTCCAGTTGGAAAGAGGCACATTCAGGCTTACAACTGCCTTATTGCTTTGCTGAGTCTAACAATCATTCCCAGTTTGTTCTGCATACTTCAGCTGTTAGCAAACTGCTCTTTACAATGGGAAATTTTATCTGTTTAAACAACCCATTTTTCCCAGTACTAACAAAAATCCCAAAGCGTTCATCGTTCAGACATAACCAGGCACATCGTTATGAAATCATCTTTTTCTCTTTAACGGATTGCAAGACTATCCACTGTAGGAGTGGTAGGTGTATATGCTTAGCTGCTGTATAGACACAGTACTGCATAAGTATTAGAAATGTTTGGTGGATCAAGATACCATTCTGCAGAAAAACAGAACTGGTGAAACTTTACTCTTTGAAACTCAGATTTTACACATTTGAGAAAGAAGGTTGTCCAGTTTCCTATCAATCCAATGCCAGCAGTCTACTTCCAGGTCAGATCAAAACAAGAGTGGCAGCCTATTTCCTTTTTATTCAAAATGGAAATAATCCTATAAAATGATATATTCTTAGGAGACTTTTCATTTCAGAGCACAGTTTTTAACAAATAAAGCTTAAGCTTTAGCTATCTTTCCATATGATATAGGCATACGGAAAGACTTAGGGACTAAAAGAACGAACAGAAGTATGACAATGAAGTATACGGCTTTTCTTCTGCTTCTGTCTAATAGTATCAATTCTTTAGTTCTGTGTCTCCAACTTCATAATAAAAAAGGAAGACTTGCATTTCTACCTTAGGGGTGCACTAATCTTGACACACTGGGAATTACTGTGCATGGCAAATTAACTGTTTCTACTCTTTAGGTTTACCTGATAGTATACAAATTCTTTCATCTTTAATATTGTCACAAATATAATCCTATACCTGTGTAAACTTTTGTAATCACAGACTCTGCTGTACTAACAGAAAATCTAACCCCCACAGATTTACTTTAGAGTAATAAACCAGTCATATAGTCCTATGCCAGTAAAGAAAATAAAATCTAATCCTCAACTCCTACTGCAATAACAGGGTAAGCCAAAGTGCATGATATATATTTACACTCTATCTTCAATCTAGTTCATGTCTGTTCTGCTAGTTTTTCTACTGAGTAAGCAAATCCTAGACCCATGTTTTCAGATGTTTAAAAACACCAGAAATTCAGTGGAAGAGATTATTTAATCAGTAAAATTTCCAAAGAGGAAAGTCCCAGCAAAACAAAATCCCTTCTTCATACTCACCATCATCTGCATCAACCAAGATGATTACTTTAGTGCTTGGGAATTCAGTGCCAATTTGGCCACCCACTGGCATGCTCAGCAAAATATTGAAGGTCTCATCTTCCTCATAGAGTCATTAATAATGATAATAAGACAGATTTTCTCAGTCTCATTAAAATTAACAATGCTGCTATCATCTTCAGGACGTGAGATGTAGTCAGAGTAAGACATGACACTGGATGGTACTATGCAAGTAGCAGAACCTATGAGCAGAGACGGCAAAAATGAATTACAGGAAAGCAGGACTTTAAAGAAGCAGAAAAACAACAGCCCTTTAAATGAAACAAACACCAGAAAAGTGTTTTATGCTGGAACTGACTAATAAATGTGGTTTAGTAACAAGTTATACATAATAAATTCTTACTGCCTCTAACGTAACCAAAACCCCAAAAATGTAGTTTGATTTTAGAAATGGTTTAGTTCCACATCTTATCTCTGTGGTTCACAACCAACTCTATACATAGCCTTCCTTGATAACACAGATCCACAAAAGAAATAAAAAGCATTATTAAGACAGAACATGCAACCTCTGCGTCAGTTATGCTTAAGCAAGAAGCGATACTCAATGCCTGTAGTCTGTCAGTTTTGAAATACTAGTTCTTGCTGAATCAGCTGAAACCCTGACGCAGCTTCTTCCAGCTTTATAATCAAAAAGCAAAACACTAATGACAGGAACCCCCCACACTGGGGACCTCAGTTCTCATTCAGGGTATTTAAAAAGGTGCAATGATTAGTCAGTAAATGATCCTCAAAAACAGGACAGGTATGGGACTTGACTGGAACGATCTTTTTTTCTTCTCTAAACATTCGCTGCAGGGA
>NW_009930113.1:0-10134 GCF_000696875.1 Nestor notabilis | reverse complement strand
AGCAGGAAAAGCTGCAGGAAAAAAATTGGTGCCTCTTCAAATAAAGGTATACATATATGTTTAAATACGTAATACATATATGTATGTGTACATACATGCATATACACACTCACACACAGAGTCTTACATTTTGGGCTTTAAAACATTCTTTAAGCAGAGAACTGAAAACATGTAAGTTGCCTGCAAAAATCACTTGTTTCAGCTACTGAAGTTCCTGGCAATACTTGCTGATTAACAACTGCACTTGCTCTCTCACTTACTCAGTGAATATTACGCTGAATGACCTAGTTACCTAGCTAGATAACATACCCTGGGGTGTGTAGAACAAATGACCATCAGTTCTTGACTAACATCCTGAGATCTTCTAACAGGAATCAGCAGTTCACCCACATCTTCCTCTACTCTATATTCCAGCTGAGGAATATACACTGTAGGTACTGGAGAAAAACATGATGAGAGAAGGGGGGCCCAAGGCTGAACACCTGTATGACATTACATACAGAGTATGAATGTAGGCAGAGATTTAATGAGAAATAAGAATTCCTTGTTCAGCTAGGTGAAACTATAAGACAAGACTGAACCACAACAGACCAAAGACAGATGAGGTATACAGATACCACAGGACTTGCAAATGAACAATACTGCACCTAATAACAAATTCTCAGGGAATGAGAAGCGATACATGCCATCACCAGGATCCATGATTACAACCATTGCTATTGCTGGAATCTCAAGGGCAGCCATAGTTGGATCAGACAGAAAAATCTGGAATGTTCCAGATGCCTCATATTTGTTGTCTGCAAATATCCTCACGCGCCAGATAGCCAAAGCCTGTCCTGGATTGAACTGGACCTGTTTCTGCTGTTTCCCCTTGAAGTCTTTACGCTTAACTGCTGTACCATCTTTGGTTCCAATACCTGCATAAAAATTAGGAAAAAACTGCTCAACATGCATTTTGATATTTTAATAAAATTAAAACAACCACAAAAAATAGTTTTAAAATGCTAAGCTGGCAGATAGTGACCTTCAGGAAAAAACAAGAATGGTTATATAGTCCATGAGAAAAAAGGTAATTAGGGTAGGGTGCTGGCAACATTTGTGTGCATAAAGAACTGTATTTGCATGAAAAATTCCATTTACTTCACCCACTGAGCACTTGAACCTATACGACTATCAACAAAATTACTGAGGCTGAACAGAACTGTTCAACTGAGCCATATTTCCCACCTATATAAAAAATTGTGGAACAAGTTTCCCAGTTATGCCTTCAGAAAAGACATATCAGTCTGCTAAGAAATTTATATCAATTAAGGTGTTCAAGGTTTCACTGAGGAATAATTCAGTCATCCTCATTGAAAAAAACCAAAACAAACCAAAAAACAACCTCACTGCTTATCTCTTTCAAAGAGAAATTAATCATTACACATTTAATACTTTGTGCTTCCAGTTTCTGTTCCTGTTCAGTATCTACGCTGTACTTGCACACATTTAAGATCTGTAAGTACTTTTATCACTTTTCACCTGTACATTAAATAACCCCTAAAGACTTTTGTATATGTTCAAGTCTTGCTTCTGCAGGTGCTTTCCTAGCTAGATGAGTAAATAGCTGGACATTTGATGTGGAATTGCAGTTCAGTATGACAGAACAATAAAATCTCAGGATTTATTTGGTCCACCACACTATGCAAATTTGCTGCTTCTCTCCCATCCCCTTTGTTTCTTCCTTGTGTAACTCTAAACTGCAATACTTAGTCAGATATCCATTCTCTGTGCTGTACATCTTTTACTGTACGGGTTTAAAAGACTACACATTTTTATCTTAATAAAAAACAGAGAGAGTGGTTGCACAGAGAATCTACAGCTAGCAATGAATCCATTTAGTTCAAAGCAAAGCAGCAGATAAGGATTTAACTCAAAGTAGCTTTTGGTTGCTGTTCAGATCAGATGGCTTCTGCTGAAGCACGAGAAAATGATGATAAACCATGTATGTTTTGAAAGAGCAAAAACAATATCCAGAAACATGAACATACTTTATTGGAAACTCATATGCAGGGTGTTAAAACTGACATAAGGATTTATTCAGCTTTTACTACTTAATGCAGCACAAGAACTCAATTTTTTGTTGTTGTTTTGTTGTGGGGTTTTGGTTTTTTTTGGTTGTTTGGTTTTTTTGTTTTGGGGTTTTTTAAGTGAGAGTGTTCCATACATAAATATAGCTCGTAGGTAGGTACTCAAGAAAATATTTTTTTGAATACAAAGAGTTATTACTCATTTTTAAGCCTGCATACTTTTATAGCTAGGTTTCTTGTTTGGTTTAATCCAAGGTGCACACATACTGGCAGAATCCAACTGTGGATGTAATGAAGCAAAGATCTGTAGCTCACCATGGGGTTCTGAAATTCACTACTGCCTTTGGGTTTCAATCCAGCATGAGTTCAAATATATGAACACCTTTTTATTAAGGTTCATCAACAGTAATTACATGTCACTTTACCTCTCCAGTTGAGAATGATTAATCCTTCTCAAGTCAATGGCTTATGTCTTTGTGGGAAAATCTGATGGCTAGCAAACAGCTTCTGAAGGCTGTGGAGTATGAAATTATTCCTAAACTATTTAATACCTAAATCATTCCCAACAGCTTTTCTATTCTACAACTGCTCAGATTTCAAATGTCTGATTGACTTAATACTAGATAATAGCCTGATATATTTGTATTGTGCAAAGCAAATATTGTCATGCATGGGTTCAAATGATGAAAAATCTAAAACTTTAAACCTTTTTTCCTTTTGTTTGTTTTTAAATCAGGGAGAAAAAGACCTTTCTGCTCAGTGCTCCTTGAGTTGCTCCATTGGTGCAAAGATTTCTGTGATTCCTGTTTACTTTGCAGAGCTGTCATGATTGGGTACTCTGCTATCCCATGACAGCACACTCCTAACATCAGTGCACTCTACACAGGCCACCTCTGCTAGCAGATAACTCTTTGAGAATTTCTAGTAGTTTTCGGATTTTCTCATAGCAAAAGGACCAGCATAACACTGCCCTTGTAAAGCGAGTGTAACTCACTTCTCCACAACTTGGTTTTGCAAGCGGAGACCAGCTACTTCAACAACTTATTTGCTTAATTGCAGCTACTGTGTTATGAAATGTATTTTCCTGCCAAAATAAACAAAGCAGAGTAGCCCAATTTCTGATTTGTGTCTTCAGGTAAAAGACCCTGAGCAAACAGCGGAAGTTTCATTTTATTGATTTGTTGTTACATCTACTAATATACACACTCAGATTTCTGGATGCCAGCAGTGGAAAATGAAACACATAGCCACATCTGAACAATAAAATTCTATACCACTGTTATTCTCATTATTTGGCATTTATTATGTAGACAAAGGAACAAACAATTATGGACCAGATCCTTAGCAGCTGCTTTTTCTGGTGCAAGAAGCTTCAAACATTAAAGATTCACTTAATGATAAAAGAGGCTTCCTGCAGATATCATCTGCGAGTGATGGTCACCTCTAGAAATTTGGAGTTCTGATCTATGACATAGTTCTCCTTCTCCAATGAAATCCGAGCCCAGTTCAGTCAGAATGGCCAGCTCTTTAACATGTTCCCCGCTGTGTCACAGAAAAAGTATCCTGAATACTACAAATAACCCACAAAGCATAACTGGAATTCCTTACGCTCATCACTTAAGTATATTTATATCACCTCAGGACAAAGCCAGCCTGTTTTTTCACCTGCAGATATGAGGGACAGATGTGCATCACATGAACCACAATTGTCCACTCTCACAGACCTTCCAGAGTTAACTGGCACGTGTCTTCCAAGAGGCTGGAGGCTAGTTCACAGGTCATAGCCTGTGTCTTGGGACACCAGCCTTCTAATTAAGCTACCTATGAACTCTCAAAGACTACTTTTGAAAAGATCATTTCTGTCAGGAGTGGGATTAAGCTGTGAAAGGGAGGGTCTATGTAAGTCATGTTGTAGTCTTGCATTACTGGCTCTTTTTAACAATGTTAGTATGGGCCTGTCAACATCAGAAAAGGGCACAAAATGAATTCAGCATCTCCTAGTAAATATAGGCAACATGTAGTATCACATAAGGAAGATATATCATGAATTATATATTGATTAATGGTGCAAAAATATTCGGAACTTGTGACTAAGCTTCTTTTCTTTGCTTTCAGGAAAATAATTTATTAAAAACAGTAGTTATTTTGTATTGCACAAAGTAAAACTGAGAAAAAATCAAATTATTAATATATTGATATTTAAAATGTACAAGCCCAAAAAAAGTAGGTTGTCATTTTCTTCTGGTTTGGAAAATTAACTCTTTAAAAGTATTCTGTAAAATTATTATGTGAGCTGGCAAATCCCATTTCCATGCAGCAGAGGTAAGCAAGTAACAATTGGTCTTGAAGCCAAACTTCAAGTTCATTAGTTTTTCTAACAAAATTAGGCCTTGTGATGCATGTAGGATGCTTTGTAATTCAAGATCATAACATTCAATTTCAGAATATTTTCATTGCTTATAATTGACAAGGTATAGACAAGATAAGAATAGACAAGAAAAAAGTTGCTCTCCACAAGAACTAATAAGACCCTGCCCTCCACTTGTCTGATGATTTTCCACATAATAAATAGAAATTTTCAAAAAGGAGTACTTCAGATACTTAAGAAGCCTCTACTTACTGAAACAGTCAATTTAATTACAGGTAATTGTATCCTGTTAGCTTTTTTTCTGGTTAAAAATTATGGGGTTTGATTTTTTTTTTTTCCTATTTTGTTCTATAATTATGTACTTCTCTTACAGAAGGGTGACGACATGAAATCAATAAATTCAGCACTGGATAAAACAAACACACTTTTAGATTAAAGGATCTAATTGTCTACTAGTGCCTAGTTGACCTCTAATCAAAATCACCACTTAAGTCTAATTTGCTTTAACATTATGAACTCTGATACTAACATTATCTCTATGGGAGTTGCCTCAGGCTCTTAAAAAGCGTAGGGCAAAGTCCAGCATAGGATTCTCCTGCTAATTGGAAGCAACTCTAGATTTTACATTGCAAACAATTCCAATAATAATTGAGGTTATAACTGTGCAAAGCCTATGAGCCTGGAATCAATTTGAAGATGTTTTAAGTAGCTTAGAATTATTTGTGTCTTTGAACAAAAATACAAATCATTTGGCAACAGTGAAAAAAGCATTGAAGAAAACAGATTTCTGAAAAATTGCCTTAGTTGCAAGCTGAAACCTAAACCTATTTACCAACTGGAATAGCTTAAAACCCCCCTCTATTTAGCTGTTTACCTGACACTCTATTGCTGCATGTAGAAAAAAAGACAAATCCTGACAAATTACATTACTTCTGCCGAAAAAAAGCTTTGCAGCATGATCATCGTATTTCTGCTAGACATATTTCCTGGTGACTGCTTGTTTCACACTCTGTAACTCTTGGAAGACTTCAATGTTTTGGAGTTTTTTCCCCCTTTGTTTTACAAACAAGACTGAATGCAGTGTGCTCGAAATTAACAATCAGCTTAGAAAGAAGGTCTGGAAACAAAAGGAAACTGAGGCTTAAGGCTAGACTAAACCCAAAACCAACCAAAAGGCTTATAATGTGGAAGAACTTTAATTCAATAATAAATTCATGACAGACCAGCCAATTTCCTAGTAGTCAACAACTGCAGTCAAAAGCTAGTTCTCAGGTGTGAAATTACTGACTAACAGCTACACAGAGCTAAACCTGAGATGTGGTGGGACCACTTGCATACTTTGTTTCCAGTCACAAGTACCAACATCTCTGTCATCTGTTTGCATTCCAAAGCCCTCCTGCATACATAGGAAACACATGCAGCTTCGTCCTCCATCCATACAAAACACACTTATATGTGTAGATAAATACAATATTATACATGGCTGTTTAGCAAGGACATATTCACCATTCTACAGATATTTTCATCTGGAAATGTCTGCACCTACCGCTGGAATGAAGAGGGGTTTAGGAAGGCTAATCTGCAAGATAACTATCCCCAGACTATTTAGTTACAACATAATGTTACTGAAAATGTAAAGCAAACCGCCCCACAAACCTTACAGCGGGAAAATGTAGCATATTGCACATGTTTACCTATAGCACTGGCAATCTGAGCCTAGTGTTTAACACAGGATCTGATGACAGGCTGATGGAGCTGATGATATAAAGCAGCCACCATGAATTGTTAGGAAATGTCTTTTACTTTCGTCATCCGTAGGAAAGATCAGAGAGTAAGAGAGCTAAAGATACACATTGCTTTTCAGTGGTACGTATATCACACCCAACTGAACTCAATACCTGGCTTTTTATGAACTCCTGCATTAAACAAAATGATCCCAAAAGCAGTGGCCAAACACTCTGTAGACTTAAAGCAGGCTCAAAGTAGAGTCATATAATTTCCTATTTCTGGGAATATCACAGAACTCGGTATCCTACAAGATAATTGTCTGGAACACCCATTGGCCCTGTTTCTTAACATGCAAATAGTAAAATACCCACTCATACTCATAGACAATTTTTCTACCTTTCTAAACAGAGGTCTCATTTGGTAGGTCCACGTCCAACAGCAGGTTGCCATCTTGGGTTGCTTAACTTCAGTGAAAATCAGGATAGCTGAGGAGCTTGTACTGTGCACGATACTCATACGAGGTTCAACTCTTGTTTATCACCTTACATCATCTTCACACATTCTTTATTTCAGACCTGTGAGAAAGCTAGAGCAGGAGGTAGGTAAGTTTTTAAGGTAATACATTTTCTGCAGTTTTTAAGAGGTAATAAAATGGAGTTTATGGAATCATTGTTTAAGTTAAGAATTTAGTACTTCTACTTAAAAAAATAACAAACGGAAGAATGTTATTCTGTAAATGTGTTCCAAATACATGCTTAAATATCTCTATTTTCTAGCTAAACCATAAATTTATTAGATTGCTTGCACATGCGTCACAAGACGTAAAATCTTGCAGCTTCTCATTTTGCTATTTTTTTAGGAAGAATATATATGCAGGAGCAATTACTGGAAGAATTATGCATTCATATTAATTATTTTACATTGGCATTTTTCAGAGAAACAGAGAACACTGAAAATGACAATGAAACATGTTAAGAACAGGCCAGTATGAAATCAGGTGGTTGTTCTATAAGTTCTACAGTTATGACAAACAGAGGCATTCCAACAAGATATTATAGTTAATGAGGCATATAACTCTTTCACTACACAGTCCATCAGCTTTTTCCTGGCCAAAGAGAGAAGCCTTCAAGGGATGTCTCATATCATCAGCTTCATAAATTTAACAAAGAAAATTTCATAAAAACCTCCCAAGTGTCATAAAAGAGCAGCCTCCATTTTCAGTATTTTCCTAAAAACACCATTATAGTTACTGCTGTCTTGGTTTTATTATCCCTAAAGCAAGGGTTGATGTCATGCCAAGTGTTATTACATCTTGGGGAAAAAAGACTAGATTAATACAAGGAGGTAAAAGCTGGCCATGTGCTTGGCGTATGGGTCCTGCACGTCATGAAACATAGATCTTCTATTACCCTCACAGATGGCATGAATATATAAGTTCTAAATTAGTAAAAAATAGTACATTAATAACCCAAATGGCAGGGTGCTTTCTTTCATTTTGCTCTGGCAAAGACTCCATCCCACCACCATCTCAGATTTTGGTTGAGCTTGGGTGGTTGGCAGTGTTTCTATCAACTCCTTCAAGTGAAGTTATGTTCCTTTACAACAGCTGCTCTATGGATGTAAGCATCCTTGCAGTTGGCTTTGATTTGCTGGATAGCTAAAATTTAATGAAAGGGATCAGAAAGGCAGAAAGCAGTCCAGGGAAATAAACAGAGAGGAAATAAAAGGAAAAAGTTGGAGAAGCACAGAAAAAAGAAAGAACAATACCTACCAGCTCAGATAAAAGAAAGTAAATTTATGTATGTATGAACAGGAAGTAGTTCCAAATGTTGGAAAACTTAAATAGGGAAACAAGATGGAGAGGAAAATCTAAATTAATTTGTCACTTAAGCTAAAAAATTAAGGGGTGACAAAGTCACAAATGGGCACTCATCGCCCTACCAGCCAAAATCTTAAAAAAATATTTGGGCAAGGGACAGATAGCAGGTCAGGAAATGCAGAGTTTGTTGGGAATTAGGCGGTTTTTCTTTCTGTCTTTATTTTGAACAAAGATGTGCTTAGAAAGGGGTTTGGTCATTTTTTTATTTGGTGAGGTTTTGTTTGTTTGTATCAGGCTGTATTTTAACAAGTGAATATTGTCAGCCTAGTATTTGTAATGAGCAACCATACCGGTACAGAAGGAAAAAGTGGCTGTTCTGAGCGGACTGGTTAATATTTAGCTTTTATCTTCCTTCTTTGCTGGCATGCACAGAAGGTCTAGCATGCCACTCAAACAAGTAGCAGGCAGGCACAATACTTTTTTTTTTAATATTGTAAAATATTTTTTTTGTTTTAATATCTAAATGCAAAATACAGAATAAATGTCAAAAGTAGCTACTGCATAGTATCACACTTTTAAGTCTAAGCAAGTCAAAAATAGGAAACAATTGTAGGTGTTGGAAAAGAGCACTAACTATCCAAAGAACAAATATTAATGGCCAAAATATATATTTGGTTACTCTGAGTGCACAAATCTAAAATAGAGGTACTGTGCCATAGTCAAGACTTCCACATGGCCTTTAAAGCCATATTTAATAGTCTTTCAAAATTCATGCCTGATTTCAGTTATCATCAAGAAATTTTGAGGCCTTAATAAATCTATATAAGCTGCATATACTCAAGATCATTTTTTTCCTGTTTGATGTGGTTGGACATGGGGGGTTAAACGAAAAGACACACTGTTGTTGGTATTTCATTGGAGCCACTTTCACTATTGCAGATTGTGGTGGAGGGCTGGCGTGTGCATGTTGCATTACCTTGTCTTCTGCTTTTCAATCTAACACAATTATGAGGGTTTTGTCTTTTCATCCTCCTGAATTCCAAGAGACCTGGAAGTTGACTAAAATATTTGTAATTTGAGAATGAAGAGCCAGTGCCTACAGTGAAACATGAGGCGAGCCTGGGCAGCAGGAGACCAAAAGACGCATCCCATCTTTGTCTTCACGTGCCCACCCTTCCCCACCCCTACTCCAGGACTGGAGGGTTGCATTGTATTGTTGATACCACAAAAACTACATCCATTTTATAAAAACAATCAAAAAAAGATATGCTGCCATATTCTCAATCAGGAAAGAACATTACTTCATTTGTGACTCCTATGTTTTTACTCATGTTTTTTGCCTTAGTTGCTTTGCTTTGGCCTGTTTTTTATCATTAAAAAATAACTATAATAATGATAATAATCTTTACCAAGAACCAGTCACCCTCCACCCTAGATTAAGTATTGCATCCTTTTTTTTGTCATTTACACTATATCTTTATAGCCTTTCTCTTTCTAGAAGCCATTATCTGAAGAGGAAAAATGTCCTTAAAGCCCCACAGTAACATACTTTGCTGCACTATGATTCTATACTATTTATCCAGCAAAAGTCATCATAACACACTGTTCATCCATGCCAGCATAACCCACTGGAATACAAAAGCCATGCTTCAATTTGCTGCAAGTATTAGTATGGAGGAACATGATTTAGGCTGTGTGGCTGGGAAGATGTTTTCCATCAACTAGACCTTCCAGATTCTCGGAGTTTTCCCAGTGTATGCAAGAGATCATATGGTAAAAGCAGCTCTCAAACAAACTTAATGCTGCTCCAGAGACTAAATGTTTTCAAGTACAGGAATTCACAAGAAGGCCATGCATTTTTATTCTGGCAAAAGGTAATTCGGTATTTCCTCCAACCCTCTGCTGTCTGGTCAGAAAGACACAACAAATAGCTGGTGGCTGTCTTGCACTTAGGCATATCTCCTAGTTCAGCTTTGGTGGGAAACTCCTAAGAGATCCTACACTCCTTGGGAAAGCTGGGATCTCTCCTCTTTCCCCTTTTCCCATTTATGTGCTAAGAAATGTGAGTTTTTTGAGGCATACCCTCAAAGCTCAGTAGCGACATTTCAGTACGTGGAGCCTTGTTAAGGCTGAGGCTCTCACCAGCTCCC
>NW_009930112.1:30901-33345 GCF_000696875.1 Nestor notabilis | reverse complement strand
TATATAATATATAATAAAGATGTATAATATTATACAACTTTATATCATATCACACGTATTATTCTGAAGTTATATGTATGTATATAATTTCTTCAGTATGAAGAACTGAATTATTAATATAATATGAATTAATCAAACAAAAACTCTGTCCTTTTCCAGAAGTTATTCCTAGTATTGCTCAGCTCCAGCAAGCTCTACAGGATGGGAATTTTGTTCATCATCGTGGCAGAAAACTCTCCATTGCCACTGTATATTGCTCCAACTATTCTCTTTACAACAAAGGCAACCATGTTAGAAACACACACACAAAGAATCATAGAATCATAGAATAGTTAGGGTTGGAAAGGACCTTAAGATCATCTATCCCCACCCCCCCTGCCATGAGCAGGGACACCACACACTAAACCATACCTTAATTCTTTTTTATCTGTTTGAAAGGCACAGACTAGGGCAAAGAAAGCCTGTCAAGCTGCAACAGTTGAGAAAATAAACAAAAAAAATCAGTTCCCCAAGCAACCCCTGGGGTCCTGAGCTGCGTGTGTTGCCCCTGTGCCTGAGACACTATAACTGCTCACCTCAATCCTCTGTATCTGTTCCACTGCAGATTTTCTGTGCCCAGAGGTAGCCCTACCGTGTGTTGCCCCTGTGCCTGAGACACTATAACTGCTCACCTCAATCCTCTGTATCTGTTCCACTGCAGATTTTCTGTGCCCAGAGGTAGCCCTACTCTGTAGGATATATTCTGTACCATCCTCTTAACAGATAAAGTATTAGATGGTCCTTTCAGGCCTTCTGTGACCTCTCTTAAATTTCTTCTTTTCTACCTATCTATTTGCTTCATTATATTTAAAAGCTTATTTTCAAAGAATGAGAGACATCATCTAATGTAGCAAATCACACAGAGACAATGGAAAGAAAAGAAAGCTCATTGCAGACTTAAAAAAAAAGAACAACTCTCTCTCATACTCTGTGATTTTCTTCTTGCTCAGCAAAGTATATTTAAATGTTGGATTGGTTGTCAACTTCCTCAATAACTGCCTTTGGAGGAAAGGTCATTTGTAATGACCTGAAGTAGAGACTGTGAACTTTTTATACTACAGGGCATTTTTTTTCCTGGTATGCAGGCAATCAGCAGTTGCCGTAACTGGTCACATGCTAAAGGAACATGAGGCAATAATGTTATTTTTTTTCTTTTCCAGCAGCAGCTTGCTTCTCTGCCCAGGACGTAGCTTGCTTTTTCTCTTCCTCCCTCCTATGATGAAATGGCTATCTGGCAGAGTAGAAGCAGGAGACGTCCTTGCCTACTTCTGCGTTAATTGTGGTCTATCACCATTCAAGACATAGAACGCTGCAGAAACGTACAGCACGGCACGCTGTAAAGCAGCTGGAGTTTGAACTTGAGGCAGGGTCTTAATCCTGCAGTGGAACAGTCGTCAGGTTTGCGCTGCGGTCTGCCCTGCGCAGCCCATCCCCAGGCTGAGCCAGCGCGGAGCCGTGACTCTACGGCAGCAGCTAGCTCACAAACCACATGCTTCCGCTCAGTTCTGCTGACATCAAACGGCAGTGCTGGTTCATGAACTCCAGAAGACTCTGGATCACTTTAAAATACAGAACATATTTTTTTGTTCCCTCTCCGTGGGTATTTTATTGGGCTTTTTTTCTTTCACCAAGTGTAAAATGCCTACGGCTTTTTTTTTTTAGAAGAGTACCCTGCATTAACTGAATACTCTTAACATTTTGGTGACCTGCAACATGCACTGTAATTATGAAATAGGCTGATTTCAAGCCTCAGAACAATGATTTCTGCGCAAAGAAGGTTTAACACCCACCAAGTAGAACAGTAGTAGTACGTGCAGGATCAGAGGACGCCAGAGCCTTACGCTGCTCCCAGAAGCATGAGGAATCACCCTCCACAGGAACACTGTACAGGGCCCATCCCTAACTTCTAGGAATTGCTCCATATTTTGCCCAATATGGAGGAAGTTGCTCATGCTGCCTCTCACTTGGGTTTGAGTGCCATCTGCAATGCTGTGCCTGTGAAAAATTGCAACATGTCCAACTCAAAAATAATTTAAATAATAATTAAAAAAATCCCTGAATTTCCCAAGTCCAGGCACATCTCTGCCCACCTTCCACTCAAGGATGGTAACTATCCTCCCAATATGTAACCCAAATTCAAAAGTCACGTGGAACAGACCACAGGATTTTTATATGAGAGTAATCTCACCACTCAAGTGTGAGCCTCCATCAGCATCATTTACCATTGCTTGAATGATCTATATGTGTTTATGAGCTCACACTTTCACAACGCAAAACTTCTTTCCCTGCCCCAACCTCAAAAACAGAAAACAAAAATCAGGTGGTAATCTTTCTTTGAAATTATCTTATTTAAAGCAACAGATTGTTGTAGAACAAGTTCTCAATGTTGATCATACTCTTTTTCC
>NW_009930112.1:11265-30870 GCF_000696875.1 Nestor notabilis | reverse complement strand
AAGAGTGTTAACCAATGTCTAGAGTCATAGATGTCAAAAATACAATTCTCAACTGTGTCAGGTTTCCAAAGAAGTGTAGCTTCAGCACCTCAGAATAGCAGCTCTGCAGAAGATGCAACAATAAAAACCTACTCAAGCTGTGCCTAAAATGTCCACTTTTAGAGAATGATACATTTTATTTGTGAAAAGCTGGATAGTTGTTTTGTTCCCCTACTGGAAAAATATTTTGCCTGAGGACTCATTCCATGAATACAACACACAAAGTAAAGGATACATAGCTATTAAATTTATATATTGCTACAATCCAATCTGTTTCCATTTGTCACTCTACCTTACGTAAAAACAAACTCCAAGGAAATCTGTAAAACAACACGGGTAATGAAAAAAAGGTATCTGTCTTTTCTATTGCAGCATAAGTTCTTTCTGCAAAATAATATTGTACTTTTCAACAAAATTACTTGCAAACCTAAGAAAACACTCCAGCAAGAAATTACTGTACACAAAGCCAACATTTTTATCTCTCTATCATTTTACTAATTTCAAAGTAATCATATAAACTAACCACTGCTTTGCCACAGTACTGCCTTTTGAAATGTGACACCCTGTAGCACAAAAAGAAGTTGTATGGAAATTTTCACACTTAAGAAGAGCTCTGCTATAAAAAGCTTGTGGTTAACATTATGCACTATTATAACACACACCCAGTGCTCTCAGCTCTGCAGGGAGGTGCACCGTGTGCTAACTGAAGAGGATGTACAGGTCTTCTGATGTAGGAAAGCACAGATGGATATCAAAGCAAATCTCATCTACCTCCAGGAAATTACTGTCATACCAGGTTTTACCAAGACTGGAAAGTAGGGAAGTTTCTCAGAGCTCTCCAGCCACTTGCTTCAGCTATGAAGAAATCACCTGAGATTTCCAGCATTCTGGACCACAATTTATCATGGCAGAGCTTAACCTTTGGCACCACCAAACACAAAATTCCACTCACTGGCCATGCTTATGTACAAACTGGCACAAACGCAGTCTCTTGAGCTCACTCATCTCTTTTGAGAGAATTTGCTAAAAATCTACTCCAAGTGTGATGCTGAGATTGTTTTCAATACCTAACACTTAAGTCAGGCACAAAGCAACTTTAAAAGATGTAAACTTCTATTATTAAAAAACCTGCATGCAGTAAAGCATTAAATGAGAAAGTTTGCTTTAAAACCAAACCAAAACAAAAACACTCCCCCCACACAGTATGAGTGTGTTACAAGTAACTCGGGAGATATAAATATCGTGGTTATCTTTTCATAATCAAGATGTTATGAAAGAATTCCAATCTCTGTGTTTACCCCATATATCAACTTGTGTCTGACTAGGCACGAGCTCATTATTCAGACAACTTCTCTCTGTTCCCAGTGCTAAACTGCACGTAGGGTTTGAGGTGGCTGAGGGAAGATGGCTGGAGTAACCAGAAAGTCCAGGGATGTGTCAGAAGGATTCTGAAAGGGGAGAAGAGGGAAGTAGGCAAACTGCAATGTGACATTGTATTAAAACTTGTGGTGAACGTTAGAGATAGCAGAAATTGCTGTACTGGTGTGAGATCAGAGGCCCATCTACCCCATGCTCTAGCTTATAGCAGGAAACAGCAAATGTTTGAGGAAGACCATGAAAATAAAAGCAAGCACCTAGTGAAAGTTCTCCAGAACACTCTCTAGTAACTTCTAAAAACTTTCAGCTTAGGGACTTCCCAAGGCAGAAGTAATACCTTTGTAGTAGGCTTTCCTTCCAGGAACTTATGTGCCTACTTTTTTGACCATTTGTACATTTACAGCATCCACAACATCCTGCAGCATCCACAGTGCTCTACAGTCTAACTACACACATGTGAGAAACCACTTCCCTCCATTTGTTTTGATCTGTCACCTAGTGGTTACATTGCTGCCCCCCACTTCTTGCTTTCAAGATGCAGTGAGCAATCATTCTTCTCCATGCACTTCCTAATAGAGACCTTTATCACATCCTCTCCCAGCCACTGCTTCTTCAAGGTGAAGAGCCTTAGTCATCTTAGTCATTTCTCATTTCCATACCTCTCTCCTTGTCACTCTTCTCTGATAATTTTCCACTTCTACTACATATTTTTTGATTCAGGAGACTGAAATTCCAACCTGAAAACAGACCATGAATTTCTACAATGACATCATGATGTTCCTGACCCCATTTCTAGCAAGTCTTACCATTCTATGTATTTTTCTGATCATTAGAGAAAAACTGAGTTGGCATTTTAATGAAGCTATCAGAACACTAATTCTGGATACTAACAATCCAGAGTCCACCATTTTATATGTGTACTTTGCATTTATCTACAATTTCCTAGTAAAAGAGGTCAGATCTGTCCTCCAGCACTAGCTCTAGAGCACTCTATAGAGGATGAATATACTCCCTCGTCCATAGGATTGTGAGGAGTATGGTGTGCCACTGAAGAAGAACTAAACCTGTATAGTAGTATACTTCACAGAAGAGGTCCAATTCTTTATTCCTTCATAGGCACCATGACAAAATGAAGATTTGAGGCAACAGGTTACACCAGCAACTCCTCTTCCTGTGGTGGAAAGGTAAGAGTGTGGCCATTCTGCCACTGTTACACATCATCACCACTCCTGTGATATCAGGAGAAGCTGCTTCTCAGGCTGGAATTGCTCTGCAGTATCCATCCAAGCAGCCAAGGGCCATTAGTGAAAAACCTGAGCTCAGAATTTCTGGCCAGGGTACGGGGAGCCAGGGTACTTGGCTGGTTGGCTCAAATTTGGAGGATTATCGGAGAAACTATAACAACTAAATTCAATTTTAAACCACATTGTTCAGTGTTCTGTACAGATTATTAAGAACACTAGCCTTTTCTCCCATAGAGGTTTGGCATTTGCTATTGGCAAAGACTCTTTACGAGTCCATGCTTGCATACATGCTCACAAGTGTTTTCACATGCATAGTAGCTAGAACAAATACCTATCCCTGAGTAAACTCTAGTATTCAGAAAGACAGCCCAATATATGCATATGCTTGATTTTATTGAAGTATTTTATTATTAAATCTAATATTGAAAAAACAAAACCAAACAAAAAACCCAAGCAAAACAAACCCAAACCCCCACAATACAACTACAAAACAACCAAAAACTCCCATTAGACTTGTTCTTGTACTCCTGTTCTGGTACGCATCTCTCTGCATTTCCTGTTGTTTCTTGGCCAGAACATGGAGCAAGACCAAATTCTGGTCTGGCCTGTGAAGTCACGTCTTATACAGACAAACCCAGTGCTATCAGCACGTTAGTACAGAGAGAGTAGCTAAAAGTAGCAGTAGTTCTGGGTTCTCTGGGAACACAAAAGTGGTCACAAAAGGTAGCGACAGCCACAGAGCCACAGAGCACTACAGCAAAGCAGAAGCCTCCCTCTGAGCTGGTCAAACTGCTTCAGCAAGAAGGTGGGCAGCAGCCTGGAGCTCTAAAGGAACAGCGCCAGGCAAAGGGAACTAGCTGGACCCAGGCCACGGAGAGCTGCCATGCAGAGCTCCAGAGGCCCTTATGCAGGTTGTAAACCAAGTTTACCTGTACTGGGGTCCACTTCAGCTTCACTGAGCTGGGAAAAATCAATTTTTTCACTGTATTTGTTGCTACCATTGATAAATGTGTAACAAAGGTAAAGGCCGTGTGGCTAAAGCAGGTACCGCAGAAATCTGTTTCAGGCAAAGTCCTGCCTACAGTAACCCACCACCACAGTCACCAGCGAACAACAGCAACGTTAGAGGCCAGACTGGGAACTTTCTTTACTGAAACATCCTGATGTAGACACAGCCTGAGTGAAACTTCCTGTGCAAGGGAAGCCCAGCGGCTCAGCTTGCCAGACTGCTCTTCTGTGATAAACAAAATACCTTTCTTCTTTTCAGGCTGGAAAACAGCCCTCAACAGTGTATGTAGTTTAAAATTATTACTCACAGGAATTCTTTTCAGAGCTTCCATTGTCTACATGTAATACGTACATATCTTCTTCATTAAACTGCAATAGATGGATTCTTTGGCATTGCTCTTTCACAGTTGAAACAAGGAAAATTCTTCCGACAAATAACATTTAAATTCAACATATTATTTAGTGTTGTCTTTTCCCCCCCCTTTTTTGAATCTCAATATTCCTGCATTACATCAAAGACATAATTGTACAGAACAAGCAAAAACTTCTAATTCAAATACTGAAATCTTATACTGATGGTCTGCAGGTCATTGCTTAACTTTTGTTTTGTTTTGTTTCACTGAACAGTTGCAATGACAATTAGCCATCAGACCATATCTGGGAGAATTTTCATATTGTATCACACTATACTTACATAAATTACTTCAACATTTACCAACCCAACAAGCCAAGTTTACCTACCACAGTTCTGTGTTGCACACTCATACCAATACAGCTCCTTGAAACTAATTAGAAGCCAAGTTGAAAGAAGGGAGAAAATACCAGACAAGACCTAAACCCAACTTTTTCAGAACAAGATCTGTATTTTCCTAGAGGACCTAAGAAAACAGAATTGCAACCTCAGTCACTGCTTGAAGCATAAACATAAACATAGTAAAACTTCCACAAGCCTAATAACCTTTAAAAACTGGGAAGAGTGTTGGCAGCAATGATGTTGTGACATACAGTCACGCATGAAGGGCTGGTTCTTGGACAACCCAGTTCAGCTAGAGAGCTCTGCAGATGCAACACACTTCCAAAGGAAAAGAGCGCTTTGGAGTATGGACATCTGTATAGCACCCAGCATTTCTCTGCCAAAGTGCAGAAACAAAACCTTTGAAGCTGTGGGAAAACACCTGTGAAAACATACAGATTTTGGAGAAAAATGGTAGGAGAGGCAGAAGGAAGGTGTGCCATCATGGAAATCTTGGCCCTGGCAAAGCAAAAATCCCTGAACTTTGAAGTGAGAATGAAAAGAACAATTTCAAAATTAGCCAGTACAAATAAATGTTTATACAATAAAGGGTGAAACAACTCCCCTACACATACATTTCCCAAGCAAACAACTCTAAGTAAGTTAAGCAGGGGCTTAAATATATCCCGTATTGTTTAGCAAAGGATAGCATCTCTGTTCTCAGGCCTGGAAGGTGCATACCAAGTTTCAGAAGCCAAATTTGAAAACCTGAGGAATATGAACTAAAGAGGGACTGCTGGCTGACTTCTAATACAGGAATCAGCATGCATTTTGTTTTTCTTCTCTATACTTTTCACTCTGTAAGTGCCTTCACTAAAATAACAGCAAATACAGCATCACTGTACAATATGCCAAGCTTTACAATACGTACACAAGATCAACTTGTGTTTTGCTTTGTGTTTTTTGCCCAAACTTGCTTTTGGGCCAAGTCATGCACTATTACAGGCAAAACCAAGAGACAAAAATCTTTGACAAAAGGATCAGGCTGCAGCAAAACTACCTGCCTTTCATTCTGACTAGTCCCACTACAATTGAAGTACCTAAGAAACTGTTTTGCTAAGAAACTGTTTTCTACCTCCAAAAGAAATATGTCTGTCAGCTGATACTCATCCCTATGTAAGCTGAAATTCTTCATGTTTTCCCATTCTGGTTGCAAGACCCTACCCTTTTTCTCATTTATTTATTTTATATTTTATTTAAAAGATTGTCCTCTTCCTGTTCAGCTAGGCTGCAGGCTGCCTTCTCTTAGTTTCTTTTCTCAGTAGCACACCCTGGCCTGCAGCCACCCTGGTAGACCCTTCCCATACTGCTCCTCCTGGTGCTGCCACTCTGCAAAGGAGGAGAGAGCTTCACGCTCATGTTCATGTGCAAATCAAGATGGACCTAAATACAAATTATTCTCTTACCCAACTACATCACTAAACAGGATGTGGAAAAACATACATAAGTGCAAGATAACCACTGTATTCTTGCTTTAAGTTGTGCAAGTAAATACATTTAGGATATTGCATTTTAACACATATTTATACACCTGTTTTAAAGCAAAGTTACTTATGCTCTGTATTTTCCTCTTCATCAGTGGCTTAAATAAAGCATAGCTAAAGCCAGAGCAAAACTGTCTAGTACAAATTCTGTTCAAAGAGGAGTCTTTGGGTTGATTTCCTGTATGTAAATGTGCTCAGCTGAAAAAATGTCCAGGGCACGATTCCCAGACTACGATACAGGAAAAAAGAGGAGTTCCCTGGCTTAGTTAACATCAGAGGGAAGACACAAGGGACTCATCAAGGAAAAGAGGCCATTCTGTGATTCTAGCATGTGCATGCACATACACACTAAAGTGCATGCACACACGTGTGTGCTCCCTTCCCTTCCCTGCCCCTGCCCCCGTGGGGCGGGTGAGCTGGTGCAACATCCCCCCAGGGGAACAGCTCTTCAAAGATCTGATACAGCGTTTTCACATTCAACTGACTGCATACAACATTCCTCTAAAAAAAAATACTATCTGTTTGCTTGCTTAAAGCGTCACAAAGATAATATTCACGTCTGTGACCCTGACTGTCTCTGGGCAAGAGGCAAAGAGATTGTGCAGACCGCGCTGCTTTCCAGCACCCCTGGGATGCCCGCCAGAAAACAGAGCTGCTGTCTCAGAGGAGAGGGTCAAATCCTTTGGCCTTCAGCTAATGCTGTTAGCAGTCCCTCTGGCTAACTCCTGAGACGGTGATGGCATGCACAAGAGATTTGCTTTCCACAGCCTTCCACCTGTGATAGAGATGTACACAGTAAAAACACAAGGGTTTTTTTCTCCTAAAATGTGGGGATAGAATATTATTTTTTTCTTTAGAGAACCTTACCCCCAGATCACTTGTCTCCCCATCTCTTCTTTATCGTTGCTATCCTCCAAATTCCTACACCGCCCCCCTCTTTAAGTATCTGCCAAAAACATTCGTATCTGTTCTCTATGTTCTGGTTACATGTACATGTGGGCTGAAAATCTTATAAAGAATCTTGTTTCAACACGGCTTCATTGCTCAGATACTGTTTGGGCAACCAGCTATACAGGGCCAAACAGCATCACAGAATCTCATTTCAAGGTCTGATTCAACTACAGGGGCGCTCATTTTAAAGTGAATCTAACTTCTGTCCTTCCCATAAAAACTTTCCTAAGTGCATTTTTAAAAGAAATGTTGCCAAGTGCAGAAATGCAACCTCTGCCCTTGGAAGTCCTTGAACTAAAGTTTGCTGAAGGCTGGCAGGTTAATCCAGGGAAGAATCCATCTGTGTTTGCCCAGTCCTTCTATTCTCCCACCAACATGCACTCCTGGAGATAGGGTACCCACATAGGCAGAACTACTATCTCATCTGATAGGGCTGGTCTGTTCATCACACCACGATTTGCCTCCATACCCATAAAGGCACAGCCTAACAGAAAAGCAGAACATGAAAAGCAGTTAAGCATTTTGTGCATTTTTTGTATGTCTCAAGCTTATTCCGTCATGACAGTGTTCTGTATAATACCTTCAGCTGCCACAGAGCATTAACACAACCAATGGCGTAATGACAGTAATGAACACATGTTTGCATGGCTATGTAGGAGTATACAAATCCCTCATTTTATTAACTCGGCACAGAATGTGTGAAAGGCTTGAGATGCGAGCAGATTTCACTCGATTTTATTCTAAGCTTGTTCTGGGACTGCCTTTTTTATTTAAGTCTACTCTGTGAAGGTTAAAATTAATTAATTTTTTAAAAATTCAAGGCCCCAATAAACAAACTCAAGTGTGTCTGCCCAAAAGAGAGCACCAAAAGATGTACCACCCACAACAGCTCTAAACGTAAACCCTCCCAACCCAAACCCTCCCTCTTTCACTTCAGAAGGTAGGTGTCCTTTACAGGGAGCCCTGAGTGCCTGGCTATGACTGACCAGGAAAGCACACCTTAGCTCAGAAAGCCTCTTGAATTCACCCATGGAGTTTCCCTTCCATGTTGTCAGAGGGTATCTGGCTTAAGGATGCATACTAAACACCAGTGTGCCAGTTTAGCAGTCATTTGTGCAGACTTTTCCATGCTACCTTTTTTTATGCTCTTAAGTCACCAAAAAACAGGCCTAAGGACACAGCTATCAAACCATTTTTAAAATGTGGTAAAATCACACATCCATTACAAAATATGCACTTATGTGCGAGGTTGGTTTACTTCTACTTAGATAATACAGCTGCATAGAGATTGCTGTAGCATTTCAGTAACATTGTAATGGTTACAAGGTCCATGAGAAGGGCAAAAATAGTTGCAACTTTTTGAGTAGGGACAGACAGGAAAAAAGGCTGTGCTAGACCAGAAAACATAGCAAAAGAATACTGAAAATCAGTAATTCATGCAGAAGAACGAATGGTTGGTAAAAATTTAAGCACTTTGCCTCTGTGCTCACTTGTATCACCTTCTCAGAGGCTGAGCCTCTACCATGCTTCCACTGCACCTAAGCTTGAACTGCATCAAGTGTGTTGCACTTTCTGAGAGGGAATAGTATCTCTTCTCCACCCTAACAGATTCAGGCATCCAGAGAACACCGCAGGTGTGAAGATAAAAAAATACCTGTCTACATACAGACTCAGTATTGAATGCTGCCTTATTTGGTAGGACAAGGGGTAACGGGTTCAAACTTAAACAGAGGAAATTTAGATTAGATATAAGGAAGAAGTTCTTTACAGTGAGGGTGGTGAGGCACTGGAATGGGTTGCTCAAAGAAGTGGTAAATGCTCCAACCCTGGCGGTGTTCAAGGCCAGGTTGGACAGAGCTTTAGGAGACATGATTTAGTGCGAGGTGTCCCTGCCCGTGGCAAGGGGGTTGGAACTAGATGATCTTAAGAAGGTCCTTTCCAACCCAAACCATTCTATGATTCTTGTTCTTGCCTTTTTTCTTTCTTTCCAGAAAGATTCCTGCCAGCTGTTTTGCTGTGTCTCAGTATTCCAACAAGGAGCGAACATCACCCTGTGGTGCCAGATCTCAAAGGCAGAGTTATGACCAACAGCGCTATGACTAAGTGCCAGCTGAAGAGGCACAGCCACAAAACCAGACTGTGGCTGAGAGCTCATGGTCGCACCCAGGATCCCCCTGGAGTGCTGACATCTTCATCCTCTTCCCCTCTGAGCCATGGAAAGCGGTGGCACTTCCAGAAGGAACAGAATGTGCAGTCACCCTTGGATGTCAAAAAGGGTTTCGACACTGAAACCTATGAGCACTGGCCGGTTCCTATCCTGATACATGCACAGGGAACCTGGGCATGGGAAACGCAGGTCAGATGGAGATCTGCAGGACAAGCACCACAGGTATGCATAGCCACAGTATCTCTTCCTGAATACAGAAAATATTCCAGAGACTGGCACTTTCTTCAAATTGTGTTTTGAAATAATTACTACCATTGAGATCAGTATAATTTGCCATAATGAAATAAATAAATAAACTCCCTTGATACGCCCCTTAACCTCACCTATTTACTTTGAAAATCAGTTCAGTTAGTTTTACTTTCCGTGCTCCTTGCTGCCAGCGTAAGGTTGCTACAGGGCACACATTATTGGATAAAAGCAACTTTATCTACTTGCATACACATATGTGTTTGGTTTACACCATGGAAATATCTCTATGCTTTTCACAGAAACTGGGTTATAAAAGTTACACGTGGAAAAAACTGTTAACTGTGGATGCCTTCCTCCCAAACTGTAAACATAGCCAGAGACTTCTAATGTTTGAAAACACTTGCCCTAAGTGATAGTGATAATCCTGATGGAAAAAAAAGAAGTAATTTTGCTTACTCTCTGCCTTCAGGTGGCTCATTAAAACACAAAAGAGGATATGAGTCTCTCCTGAGAACTTTTTGCTTAGGCTAACCATCTTTGAGGAAGGATCCTGGCAGCAAGAGAGTCTAAACTCAATTTCTTGGTTTAATTCAGAATTTAATTTGTCAGCAAAACCAAAGTTCATAAAGAAGGCAAATTTTGACAAATTGCAACTGCCACGAGCTCTGCTAAGAGCAGGATGTAACATGAATGTAATTCTTCAAGAGAACAAATTATAATCATTGCATCCAAACAAAAAATGCTTACGTTAATAAGTTTATTCTACAGTTTGCCAACTCTTCAGGCTGGTGCTAAGGAGAATTTGCCAACCTCACTTTCACATGATAAAGTGATCTACAGTACATATACTGCATGTCAGCAGTACAGGATGACAGTTGTCCTATCAGGTTTTTGGATTACAGTTAGCCCTTTCTTTCTCTATAGCTACAGTGCCTTAATTCTGGGCACATCTGTAAACAGAAAAAGGTAATATAAACAGAGCAGCAGTGTCTTTGCAAATGCAATCTTAGAAGCCTTGCTCACCCAAGTAATTGGTGCCAAGAAAGAAAATGGTTGCTTATAAAAATAGTAATTTATTTGTACATCTAAAATAAAACACAGCACATGTACTAGGTAAAAATGTTTGCTGCTCGCTACAGCATAGTCATAAGATTAAATGTTTAAAATACACTATGTCCCATGGATGGGTAGAGCAGCACATTCTGCAGGGAAATGTAACGTATGACATTAGACACTAAGTTATCAGTAAATACCTGGCAGCATTCCAAGCCTAAAACATTTATCTGACATTTAAGAGTGGGATTCATCTAGCTAACTTTATTACCCCATCCCCTAAACTCTCTTTACACTTGATGAGCAGAAATGAACAACTTCATAATGAGGTTCATTTGATGTACTTAGGAGAAGAGGAGATACACTCCAGAAACACCAATTTCCTTCGTCCTGTTTCCTATGGAAGGATTAGGAATGATACTCATACAGCCATACCACAAGTGCCTTCAGTTGTGTGCTGCCTGCCATGCTGCACAGAGGCAAGCTGTAACCTGGCAATCCCCTTGCCAAAGCATCAGAGATCTGCAGAGGTTCTCACAGCATTGCAAGCTCCATCACAGCATCATGGGAGGTTTCACTGAGTTGAGAAAAATCATAATGAAATCTTACTCCAAATTGCTCCCTGCCTCCTGTAATTAAATATACCTCTTGCTCAAGAGGGAGATCTTCTTCATCTCTCTTCTTGATGCTGGGAAGAGGAAGGCCTTCTCATCACCTACTTTTGTGGAAAGATACAGCTAGGAGAAGAGAACTCCATTCCTGTTTCTGCTTTTACTTTCCAATCATGAGGACACTGTAGTAGAACTGCATGAAAATTAAACTAATCACTCACAGAGAAACCACACAGGGTTTTTTTCATGTCCCTGAAAGCCAAATCAGATGTCACACAACAAGAAAAACACCCACTGGAAAACTAGTATGGTATCACACAGAATTACATTCCACATTCTCCTATGTATCTCCAAACTGTGGGAGATAAACTGACAAATGCTTGCACAAATGTGAATAACAGTGGTGCTCAGCAAAGCTCCACGCAGAAAAAGCGCAAGTGACTTTGAACAACTGAACAGCACAGCAGATATAGCGAGATTATAGTCGTGGCCACACAGCCAAGAACTGTGATACATCCACAAGCACACAGTGTGCTGTAACCAAGTTCATTTTCTTCTAGTCCCAGCTGCAGTGGCTGAACAGAATACATGCCCCTCACAGTTGTTCAGCACCAGGTACCACCAGGACTTCTCATCCCTACTGCAGAGCTTGAATCCTTCCAGTACAAAGCCAGCCGGGTTAGCACCAACTTTAAGTCATCAGTTTCCACTCAGCTCTCAGCTTCACACTAATGTATGCAAAGGACTTTCACACATTCACCTCCACTATCTGCTGGCACAGGGCAATGATCATAGAATAGTTAGGTCTGCAGCAAGACAGCAGGCGTGAGCAGGTGTCTGCCACCCGCAGAGCAGGCAGTGTGATGATCCACACCACAGACATACTCACTGCAGCTGAAATTGGTTGCCTTGCTTCCTCTCTGCCTCTCTGCTACTGTAGGATATGCTTGAGCATGCCGAGCCAGTTTAATGCAGCACAACAACAAAAAGTCATAATCTTCCTCCCATCCCATCTTTTTTTAAATTTATTTTCTGATTAGTTTCCTACTGGTTTAGTGATGTGAATCACAAGCACACAAGCCTTGCAAGACAATGCAATGCTGCAAGCATAGGCAATAGCTAAACTTTACACTATATAAATACTTTGCATAAGTCATAGAGATGTAAATTATGCTGGAAATGGGTAAAAAAAGATTATTCTGCATTTGTTCAGGATAAGCAATTCATTTTTTCACTGTCAATCCACATCAGAGTGGTAACCGTACATGCAGCTCACAGCGTGCTCAGAACACTTTCAGCAGACACAATTCCTATTGTGCTTCTGAGTTATGGTTTATTATCTTGGGTTTTTTTCTGCTTGATGCAGTTATTTCTTTGAGAGGGCCAAACAGAGTGAATGTGGATAAACCAGAGAAATAAACAGGAGCCAAATCCCTCACTGTCTACAACAAAAACACGTCACTAGCAACCACAAAGGATATTAAAATCAACAGATAAAGGTCAGATAAAGCAAAAGATAAGGTAGTGCGCACATTAGTATCTCAAAGATGCTATTACAAGGTTAATCAGTTATGATGGCAAGATTTACCTTTGAGTTACTTGGTGCCTAAGAAGCAAAATAAAAATAATTTATTTCTTCTACTTTATAAACAAAATGTAAATCAGCCACAAAATTGCTACTTTAAAGAGCACAATTAATATAATGCTATAAAATCTAAGTCTTAGAGACATGCTGTCCCTAGGGATTTTTACATTACTATGGCTATACACAGTACAGGTAAGGGTGCTTTGCCTTAATTCAGCCCCAGGCTCCACCACTGCATTGCCTTTTTTACAACCACAGAAGTCAAACAGAGAGGTTAAACCAGAGTTTAGCTGCTCCAATGCAAAAAAGAAACCCAAATTTTCAACACAGATACACCCCATACTGGCTGATGGCAGAGAGAAGAGTGCTTGGTTTACTACATTTTTGCTGTCATTTAGTTACCTAGAACAGGGTCTTTTTTCATCTGCTTTACGGACGGCTACTGAGTACTGTGAACTAGAGACTTCCTCATCTGACAAAAATCGGAAGTTCAGGACTTGCATTTTGACTGTTTCTGCAATTTCTCTTCAGTTGTGATCCTACTATATTTGTATGACCGAAACTTAAAGCCATGAAGAAAATTAACAGCTGCCTGTTTCACCGAGGGGTTGGCTCCCTATTCTCACTGGCTAGCACAGTGACCATCACACACAAGGGTGGCTGGTTCTTGAACTGAGGGAGAATTATTCAGGTTCATATGGACAGGCTGGAAAAGGTCCAGAGAAGGGCAACAAAGATGGTCAAAGGACTGTGAAGCTCCTGTATGAGGAAAGGCAGAGACAGCTGGGTCTGTTCAGCCTTAAGAAAAGAAGGCTCAGGGGAGACCTTACCACCACGTTCAGTATTTAAAGGGTGGCTACAAAGAAGGTGCAGACTCTTTTTACAAGGAGTCACATGGAAAATATGAGGCATGATGGGCCCAGGTTAGTCATGGGGAGATTCCAACTGGACACAAGAGGAAAGTTTTTCACAATGAGAACAATCAGCCATTTGAATAACCTCTCCAGGGAAGTGGTGGATTCCCCAGCACTGGACACTTTTAAGATTCAGCTGGACAGGATGCTGGGACATCTAGTCTAGGTCATGCTTTTCCAAGAAAAGTGGGACCAGATGATCCTTGAGGTCCCTTCCAACCTGATATTTTATGATTCTGTGATTCAGTATTTGTTCATACAACCTTACTGGTGAAATTGCAGCTTTCACAGAAGTAAGTGTTGAGAAAGATACGCAGGCACCAACCAAAGCACAGTGCTTTTCCCATTGCCTGCCTGTGCTCTTGACAGTGTTTGCTCTTCAGCCTGCTCAACTCAGTGAGGAGATAAGTCAAAAAGATGGGGTTAAGTCTAAGTCAAAGGGAAAGTTACCGTAAATCGTTGTTTTAGCATTTAAGAGCCCCCTGTACAGCTTAAGGAGAATTTTAACTCCACCTTTATCAAAATATTACCGCTCCACACAACACTCACACAGCAAGAGTCTTAATCAACCAGACACTCTGCCAGCTCCTCTCCTCACACATCTAAAATGCCAATTCTCAACGTAAGTCTACTGAAAAGCACATTGGAGATACTAGTTACCAAATGTTATGCATAATGTTTCATGTTTCACTAATTACACATTTATATGGCTCCACGAGACTGTTAGTATCGGTGTGTCTTGGCAGTATTGATGTCTTTCTTCCCAGCTGTCAAGAGAAATGCCTTCACCAGTTCATCGCTTTGTTGGTTGTTTGTAGACATATGTGGGTGTATTGGCTTCTATCAGACTAAGCGCATAAGGAAACTGAGGTAAAGCTAAAGTGAAATACTTTCACATTTAGGACTGAAAACACTTACTTATTAATCCCAATGCTTTCACCTAACTTGCTGTAATAAAAAATGCTGCATGGCAGCTCAGAAAGTGCATTTCTGAAGTGCAATAATCTTGTATTGCAGCCTTTCACTTTGCAGCTATGCTTTAAGAAGGTAGCGGACAATTTAACTCCAAAAGACTTGTATCACATGCTACTAAATAATACTTTTTTTTGTTTACTGGTGAACAAAACCACATATATCAGCTATATATGTAGCTGATATAGCACAGAAAATCAGGGAACAAGCGGTTGTTTCAAGCTAGTCCTGCAGATTTTCATGCTTAGTGTAGGTTCAGAACAGAAAGAACATCATCAGTGACTTCTCTGAACCTCTGCTAAACAAACAGATTTGTTGAACCATAAACGCTTTTCTAAGCACATAGGCTTAGTCCTCGGACTAAGAATGAGCTCCTGGCATGATGACTAGAAACCCAGCATGGGTAGCTCTGTGTCTAGGAGTGGAGGAGAGGCTCCTCTACTGAAAAGGGCATTTTATAAAATTAAAACTGTTACTGCATCAACATCTACAGATGGAGATGGTAAGTCAGCTGAAAATAATACCTAGTTCTTTAACAGTACCTTTTCCTTGAAGATTTATAGAACTACACAAAAATTAAAAGGCTCACACATCAGTTTTAATAAACACGTATCTTACAATACTTGCATGAGAAATGAAGACAGAGAGGATGCTGACTTGTCTAAAGTGGCACAGAAAAGGAACCTCTGGCTTCACAATACTTCACCCTGTGGTCTAACCCCCACCTCTCATTTAGTATGACATGTCTGTAGGTCATGCTGCAAACCAGATCAAGAATTCATCCAACCTGAAAAACAAATTGAATGAAAACTCCTGCCTCCAAAAAAAATAAGATCTTATAGTTAAAACAGTCCCCTTGGTCAGATCCTGGTCATGGCAGAGCTCTGTAATTGTTAAGCTGGCAGAAAACTAGGTGTGCTATAGCGCAGGAACAGGAACAAGCGGGGACAACTGGAGAACGACAGAACAGCCAAGGCAAAGGTGTACCATAGGTCTTGGCCTCAGGTGTCAGAGCACCAGGTTCCTGGTGAAATCCTCTAACATATCATCCTCTGCCTCATACTCTTTACTGCCTTAAACCGCATCCCCTCCCCCAGTGAATACATTCAAAAGCCAACTTCCAAAGGAAATGTGCTCTTCAATGCTTATGCTAATTGTGACTTGTCCCTTTGCGGTTGTGGTGGATAGCCAGGAACTGCCTGTGTGTGCGATAGCTGCTTCCATCATTGTTCTTCGAATGTGATCTAGTTCCTGTCAAAACTGAAGCACCAAACAGTCACAATCCCAAGCCAGAAAAAGTCAAAGTAAGGTAGCACAAACACTAAAAAGTCTAAATACTTTTCCTTAACTGTTCTGCCTACATTTACGTTGTTCTCATGTCAATGTAAGTAATTCACAATTTATCCAGTTAATTTCAGTCTTCTTACAGCAAGGATTTACATTCTCTCTTCTTTAAAACAGAGCTTGTTATAAGGAAGTTCATCATTACACCCAAAGCAATACTCCAAACCTTCCAGCAATTCCTTCCAAACACACTGTGGCCAACAGAGAAGCTGTAGATATTTATTCTATGGTAAAACGTGAGTGATCACGGCAAGAGCTCAATGGCCCTTTAGCAGATGATGTTCAGGGTCTTTGATTAAATAAAAAAAAAAAAAAAAAAAAAAAGGGGGGGGGGGAGGGCCAGGCCAACAGAAACCTTTGCCACAGAATATTGACATAATTTCTGCTATAGTGTTTTGACATCAGCCTGGCACATGTCAGCAAAGCACTGCTCTTTGGTCTAATCGGAGGAATCAGACAGCTTCTTGCAAGTAGCCACCTCAGAATTAGCCAGTTACAGACCTGTGAGGTATAATACAAATAAGCAGTCCCTTTCACAATATGGAGTATAGATCACAAACCCAGAGAAAGAAAGAAGAAATGTACATCAAACCAGGAAAGAATAAAGTGGGTGAAATGTTCCACTGCTAATGAGTTACAAAAGTGTAAGGGGATGGTGCTGTCCGGAGAAATGCTTCTTGACTCCTCTTCCACAAGAGAGGCAGGCAAAACTGCTCACAAGAAATCTAGAAATAGACATGCTAAGTTTGAAATAGTAAAATAGTATAAAATTGAAACTGACAGGACTGGCACAGAAATGGTTCTTCTCCTCATTGAGATGCTCCTTTAAATCACCCACAGAACAGACTACACATACACACACAGAGTATGTTACATCAGTGTCTGACAGAATCCCATTTACTCTTTCATTTTAAAGATTATTTTTTTACTTTAATTTGTGAAACAAAAAAAAAACCAAATGCAAGGATACCAGCTGAGCCTACACACAGGAAATTACCTTTCCCCTGCCCCCAAGCTTTTATGATGGTTCTTTACGCAGAATTACCTCTACTACAGCTCTGCTAATGGTAGAGATAGAAGAAAAATGGGTGCTAAGGCTTTTTAACATTAATGTTTTTCTTTAATAAAAGTTGAATCCTCTTCTTACTATATCCTTTACTACTGCTAATGTAAAGAGAGCTGAAATACCAATTAATGGTAAATCCTAAATTGTCCAAGCAGAGATGAAATCTCCTTTCATTATGGGAAGTCAGAAATGGTTAGAAATTAGTGTGGACTGACAACGTGTATTATCTGGATCACAAGGACATCAAAGTAGCTGAAGCTCTTCATATCAAACAAAACCTAAGTATTGTGAGGGATACTCATCTTTGGCATGGACGTCTCTGAGTCAGCAAACTGCCTTCATTTGATTTTCAAAAAGCCTGTCAGGGTTTATCTGCTGAAGAATTCCCTTTATTATTTAACACAAGGAATTAAGAAGTAACTACATTATGTTTACACATTTATAAACAAGGGGTTGCCTTTTGTTAAGGGTACTGGATCCCTTAATCCTTCCTCAATCTAATCAAACAAGTTGGCAATAAATAGAGTACAAAGGGATGTGGCAGCTCAAAGGAAAACAGCAATGAAAAGAAAGCAAGCTTCAGACTGCTCCTCAAACACACGATCAGGCAAAAGGCAATCAATCACTCAGCTCCAGTGGCAACAGAGGAGTAAAGGGTGTAAGACAAATACTGATGCTTTATGTTCAAAGTTGCAAAAATATAACTTACATTGTCATCATGAAGTCCACATACAGTGATCACTATATGTGTAGGGATATATATATCTCCACTAGTTACCCACATACAAGTATGGTCATTTATCCTTGTAAGCTTTCACTCACAGGTTTAATACGGTAATGCATGATAACATGACGCCTCAAGCTCCAGTAGCTGGCAGTGAGACACTTACAAAATACTTGGATTTAATAATGCCTTAATTCATACTTTTTTTTTAAAGGTCTGAGAGCACACTGTTATCATTAGAATCAATCTCACACCTCTAGCAGTGTTTGGTGCCCTTTTAGAGCCTAGTGTTCATTAAATGATGAAAAAACTCCAAAACATTTGGATCAGGGGCAAAACCCAAATCCCTTCCTCGCTAATATGAGGAAAATAGACAGAACACTGAGATCATTCAAGTAGCTTCATATTGCAAATGTTTCAGTTTGGGCTATTGACAGTTCATTACACAAACCTTTCCATCAGCTTCCTAGCAGAAGAACTCACTAAATGTAAAGATGCTTTAAGCCTTGGAGAAAAGATACATGGACAGCTTTTTCTCAAGCAGTCGTTGAGGTGGAAGAACGAACAAAGCATTGCATACCTCACGAGCAACACAGCACGTCTCTATTATAGAGTCCAGGTTTTCAAGGGAGAGTAGGAAAGTGTTGCAAGAGGGGTTTCTGTTCTGGAAATGAAGAGCCTGGCTTCCCAAAACTGCCTGCCAGAAGCATCAAGCCTGGGCAAACCCCCACCTCTCTCTGAGCAAGCACCCTTGATGCTGCTGAGGGTGGCACATACTAGCCCCAGATTAGGGATTGCTAAAGCTGGTAAGGCTTTCAGTTTCTTCTTTTCCCCTCACCAGAAAGCTTATTTGCCCATGCCAAAACCACACATAGCCAAAGTGAGCTTTGACAGCTGTTGTTTCTGAGCTTTCCTACGTAAAAGCAAGCTGAGCATCTACTTCACATTTTATTTTTTTCAGACAAAACTCCTCAGAGAGCAGACCAAGCTAAATGCAACACTTTGTAAATCAGAAGGTTTATCTTTACTTGGCACTGGGTCAACTACAATAGTTTAAAGCTGTTTCTTCATTTCACTGTCATCCAGCTATCAGCTTTGAACTTCGTAGTTGAAAGCAAAGATATTAAGGAAGGAAGCTCCTTTCACAGTAATGGTGAAAAATCCAGCAAGAGCAAAAATTGCTAGGCATGTGCTTGGTTGGTCGGAGGCAACAGGAACTTCAAACATATAACAGATAAGTATTCACTTTTAAAAATTTCAATGAAAAATTAATATAAACATGGTCTCAGTGTTATAATCCCCAATCTTGCAAGATTCCCAGAAATGTGATGATATTGTGCTTTAATGTTAACCATAAAACAAACAAAAATTCCAAGATTCTATGATCAGCCTACACAGACCCTTTTTTAAAACCTGTATTTTAGTATTTTGTGATTAAACCTTTCCCTCTAAGTCTTGATTTTGCGATATGCTTTTACTTCTACTTAAACTCGGATACAGTTTCCCAAACACAAGATAAAAATTCAGCTTTCCAACAACCAGAAACAAAATCTGTCTGTTGGAATACAACCTCCTATATCACTTATTTAAAAGTATATGGCCACAAGGAAAAACAAGCGGTGACTAAATTCCTGTCTTCTTTACTTGGTTGCTGCAAAGTGGAGAACTTCATAATTTCTTTACTGAAATTGTAACACTTTGGCAGAAAACAAGCAATTTTCTGTGCAAAAGGAATGCATCGCTTCTAAATTAAGAAACAGTGGTGAAAATTACTTACAGTCTCCGTTTTACCTAGACTCTAGTAACGAGAGTGCTGCATCATAAATTAAACTGGTGTCCTGCCCTTTAAGAAACAACTGACATCATAATAAACACGTCTTGCATTTTCAAATGAGTGCAAGCAGAGAGAAGCCTCACAGCTCTTTGAAATGTTTCAGGAAATGCAGTTTCTTGAAGTGTGTATAAAATTGATTAGCATTCAAAGTAACTAAAAGCATGTGAAGAAGAGAACAGACTTCATTCAC
>NW_009930112.1:0-11234 GCF_000696875.1 Nestor notabilis | reverse complement strand
ACTCTTTCCGCCTCTTACGTACGCTCCAATTTAGAAAAGAACTGATACTGGAAATTAACCATGCACGTGGAGAACCACCACCACCAAGGGAACAAACAGAGAGTAGAGTAAGTCAGACAGTACAATAGTTATATGCAGCCATGCAAGTCCTGGAATTTAATTTTTGTTCAGGAAACCAGCAAGAATTCTTACCCAGAAACAATCACTTCATTGACGTATGTCCCCTGAAGGTATCCTTGAACATAAAAAATTATGAGGACAGAAAAGTTAGGCACTACCTCACGTCACCACGCTTGCTTATGGAAACTTCTTCCCATCATGTGTCATACTGCTGTTTTTCTCCTTTTAGCTCCATCGTAATCAATCCAAACAAAACTAACATCTTTCTCCTGAAGTCCCTCAAACCCACTATGGACCTTCTAAGATCTGAGTGCATGAACAAGTGCAAGACTGTATTGAGGCTCAATATATTTGTATAAGGGTCTGTGTTCATGCATGACTTTCAACCTGTCAACATGAACTTGCACTTCTTTGCCTTTACCAGTTCAGTACTACAGGGTGTACTACAAGCCTTCCTAAGTATATGTCTACTATACTACTAAACAACGTATTTTATAACAAGGCCTTCTTTTTTTGGCTCAGGCGATGTTAAGCCATGTTAAGACGTTAGTCCTCCACCTACTGTGCATCACCCAGTTGTAAAACGTTACAGTCAACTTTCAGTCAAAAGGATGTAAGCAAATTTAGAAAAGAAGATACAAATGTTTTCTTGAATCCCTTCTGCACCCAGAAAAAACTTCTTAGTATAGACAAAAGCATAAAGCTAGATGATTTGCCTAAGCGTATCTAAGGGCTGGTTAACCCTAAAAAAGGGAGCGAGGGCCCAGACTTGTTTCCCACTTGTCTGTGAGCTGGTTCAGTCCACCAACCCAGGAAAACACTGGTGCAGAGCTGGTGAATGGAAACTGCTCCCAGAAGGGTGTGATGTGTGCTGAAGACAACACAGGCAAAATGGCAAGAACACACATTCCACCTCCTGGCAGCAGCCAGGGCTCTTGCTCAAGAATGGAGTTAAACCGGACCATAAAAGAATCCAGTTTCAAAGGCAAAAAAAAGTGTCCAGTCAGATGTCATAGCACAAAACTAACATCAATGCAGCTCATTTTAGGTATTTCTCATTGCCAATTCCACCCAGCTAAGACATCAAATAGACTGTAAGACCTTTAAGAAAGGAATGGTAACAAGTATCAAATACTTCAAGCATTAATAGTAATAACAATAACAGGAACAAAACAGTAAGCATCAAATATTGTCATAGCTCTCTCTTCTACTTAATGCAAAAGATGTTCTAATTCATCTTACGCAATTAAGTTACAAATCACTTTCACTCTTGCTTGTGAATAAGAACTTTTAATCTTGGATGTCTGCAGTTCAAAATGCCTATCAATGGTTTTACAAGTTCACCAAAAAGGTTCAGTGTTGCGTCACGTGTTGAACCATGTGCTGGCTCTGGCACAGTATGTAAATGAACTCACTCACCTCCTTGGGTTTTCCCCTTTCTTTTCCCTGATCTTTAATAAGGATATCGAGCTCACAGGGAGTAGCAAGCAGGAGTTTGCTCTGTACTTTCACAGTGGGAAAGAAGCCAAGATACAGACACAATGACTGGATTCAGCTTTTTCAGGCAAACACAGCTGAACAGCATACATCCTCCTCCGGGAAGAACGTTTTCCACCACTACTTTAACAGGAAACCTAGCTCAAAACCAAGCATTGGCTAGCCCCTTATTCACTTTTCACACCTGGCTATTAAAACTCTTCTTCCACAAGAGAAGTTTTCTTGATTGGTAGAGAAGCTTCAAAAATTGCTTAAGAGCTATTTGTTTTGGTATGGTTTATGATGACTTTATGCACTAATATTCTCAGTATTACATGGTCTTAAATATTTGGCTTTTACATTGAAGATTTTGGTAAAAACATAGAATCATAGAATAGTTAGGGTTGGAAAGGACCTTAAGATCATCTAGTTCCAACCCCCCTGCCATGAGCAGGGACACCACACACTAAACTATGTCGCCCAAGGCTCTGTCCAACCTGGCCTTGAACACCACCAGGGATGGAGCATTCACAACTTCCTTGGGCAACCCATTCCAGTGCCTCACCACCCTCACTGTGAAGAACTTCTTCCTTATATCTAACCTAAACTTTCCCCTGTTTAAGTTTAAAGCCATTACCCCTTGTCCTACCACTACAGTCCCTAACGAAAAGTCCCTCCCCAGCATCCTCGTAGGCCCCCTTCAGATATTGGAAGGCTGCTATGAGGTCTTCATGCAGTTTTCTCTTACTCAGAAAATAATAAAGAAAATGAATGCAGCATTAGATAGCAAAACACATACTTATACATGAAAATGTCTCAAAGTTCACAGTGTATTCATTTTCTGCTTTAAAATGTATCCTATATGACACAGGCTGTACATACTACATTTCAAATTTCTTGATGTTCCAACTACTCTTTCCTTAATTAGTCTCTCTTTAGCTGCTTACAACACAGACAAATTACTTGGTGTGAGCAGAAGTTCTCCTCTTTCCTCTCAAATTCAAAGTGCATTTCTCTGGCTAATTAGCAGTAAATAAATTTAGGTACATTTATAATACATCTAATATTATTTATATATTCTCACATTCCGTATGAACAAATACATCCTAAAGGCGAGTGTGCGCATGCCTCTAAAGAGAAGCACAAGATTCAGAGCTCATAAAGAGGTAGCCAGGCAGCATCTTTAAGTCTCTCTTAATGTGTTGCTGCTCTTGGGAACTACAGCAGCCTCCAGCATTGCTCATCCAAACTCGCTAAGAAAAGGGAATTCCCTCTCCCTTTCCACTTTTCTGGCCTTCTCTCAAACGCAGTAGGCCAGTGTTTCACTAACACTAACTTTATTTACTATTAATGCAGTGAAACTGAGAAGCACTGTTATTTTCATTTTTTTATATGCCAAATCAAGGCTCACAACAAATAACTTGCTGGAGGTTTTATGAGAAGCCTGTGGCATAAGCCAAATGAAATCCAGAATGCAAAGAGTGTTTTGAATACAAAGTCTGTTTTTCCTTATCTAGTATTCCTTGATTATGCTCCTTCCTGATACTACAAGACACTCAAAGTGTGTGCCAGGTCAAGAGCCAGCAGAGAAGGGGATGAAATTTTGACCATGTGACTGGCATATGTCCAGCTGTATGACACAGACTACCACGACAAGGTGGTAGCATTTGATCATGGTATATGATCCTTCTCTGTCCCTGGACAAACTGTGAACTTGGGAGGGCTTTGGCAGAGTTGAGGTTACATGCACTCTCTTAAATTTAGGTTTGCTTCAGGCGAAAACTCTAACCCTGTTCTTGCACAGTTAGGTTTCCAGGCTAACTGGCATCTTCTTTTTTGACCTCAAAATCGGATTTACAGTATCTTAAAGACTTTTGCATATATTTGCTAGATCATGAAATTGTCCATTTACAATGTTATGTTGTTGAGAAATTTGAGGTTATTGCCCCAAACCTTTGTTCCAGGCCACTTTCTTATCAGTTCAGAAAGGTTACAGAACAGGTGTATCGATTCAGACAGCAATTCCTTCCATGCAGGTTAAGTCAACACAAAACAAAACAAGCATGTTTAAGAAAACAGGGATATTCTTCCTCACAGAAACTAGTAGACCTTAGCTGGAAAACAACAAACTTGCCTTTTATTACTCTTCCTCAAAAACTTTTTTTGAGGACAGGGAGAGGATTAATCAAGATAATAATCGCTGATGTTTATATTCTGAAACAAAGGGAATAAAAATATATAAAAGATATATTACATGACTAAGATAGCTAAGCAACTTGCTACACAGCAGAATTACTGGAGTCTCATCCCAGCCGTAAGAGACAGGGATACAAACACAGAGATGATTTCAGATAAGGTCACTAGCAGTTTACTGCCAGGGAAATAGGGGAAGCTAAAAAGGAAGGAAAACTAAAAACATTGTTTATTTTGGAGACACTGTATTTTGATCAGTCTAAGTGAAGGCTGTCAAAAGAGGAAAGTTGTATATCCTGATTATAATTGACTCCATGAACATCCCCGGCGGATGAGCAGATGCTGATCATGTTTGCTTTTATATGAGGCAAAAACTAATTTGCTGCTCCTATTGCCCTAGTTTGAAGTTGCTTCTATAAAAACAAATATGACACGATGAAAAACTGCTAAAAGACTCACCGAGCTACGGAATGTCCTTCCTGCTCACCCTGGCTCACTTTTCACTTCGAAACGTAAAAGGAATGTCACGCATTTCTAAACTATGTCTGGGAGCAAAGCCTCAAGTATCATGAATAAAAATACTCAAGTTCTTCACTATACCAATAAAAATGCTACGTGACTTGTATTCAAGTGCAAGCTCAGATGTTTCTAAATACAGATGGTATCCATCACATGAAGGAAGAACATTAATTACTGTATTTGACATCTTTCTTGGGAACTGCACCCCTTCTCACTGAGCAGAACAAAGTCTCTGGCACAGTAAAAGTTGCCAAGACTTTCTGTTTCTCTGTCCTCAACGCAATGCGTATTGTATTCTCTATGGAAAGAGGAAAACAGGAAAAGGAAAAATTCATAAAGCAACTATCCCTTCCGTATGCTACACCAACTGTTATCTCAGCCCAGTTTTTATTACCTAAGCTTACTGCAATCCTGTCTCCAGGCAATTATATATTGACGTACACATTGACTGCTCAGTTTTTCACTTCTATACAATAAATGTTTGTAAAAACCCACTACTGCAAGTTCACCATTTGCAGCTTCTATTCAGAAGAGCAAGTAACAGTGTGCTGAAAGATGCCCAAACCTGACTGGGTCTGCGTGACCCACTGCTCTGGCCCACTATACTTCCCAGTTCTAACCTACCCCATAGAGGAACAAGGTAGAAGTCCATATGAGCCGGCTTACTTCTGCTGGAAGGAAACCTCAGCAACTGAGCTGGATGCTGGGGAGATCATGAGTCTGCAATTGCTGTGGTGTGCGCACCTTATTCTATCTAGGTGACACCTCTATTCTATCACTTAAACAAAATTAAGCCTGGAAGAATCAGAAATTCTTTGTTTACATTAACAGTGTAAAGCACTACCATCTTACATTCTTTAGCTTACATGTACAAGTTTCTTGTAGGTGTCCATGTCGTGGTAAGCTCCTCTATAAAAAGTTCAGTGTTTAAGACTGGTTTCCCCACTTACCATTCCAAGTATCTGTTTGCTGTACTATCAAGTATGTGGTACGGCACAAGTTGTCAAAGATTTCCAGGGTAACCATGGGAATGAAAACTTACCTCTTTTCAAGTTAACACATACCAGCTACAAGAGAATAATACTAGTATCTTAGCACAATTTTAGAGACTCAAGAGAGAAAGGATGCAGAGGGACAAGCTCCAGAAATTTTTCAGCTGCAACAATAGCTACACTGCCATAATCACAAGACTGAACAACACCCAGGTATGTAAAGCTGAACATACTTTTTTTCTTCTCCTTTGCCCTTCTTCTTCTTGGTGTTAAAAAATCAGCTTGTTGTCTGGGTTTTATCTGTTTACAACTGAGCATCTGTGTATATGTATGACAATAGGAATTCTCTGAGCAAGCCAAAGCGAGAAAGATGGATTGGTCTGATGTCTGGTCATCCCTGGGTGTGTCCACACCAGTCCTGCAGTTCGGATCAGTGGTGTGCTTCTGAATCTTCCCTGTGCTTGAGTTTGGACTGTGGGGCCGCCTTCCGACCTCACAAAATGGATTCTTTCTGCATGAAACTAAATCTGAAGATGCGCTCCAACTGTTACAAGGCATTCAGTCCACCATGACCAGTCTGCAGCCTGTCTTGAGTAAAACTCCACAATGAATACAGCAAGACCAAATCTCCCACACCAACTTTTACTCCACAGAGCTGCTCCTACCACATCACATTACTTGCTAGTACAGACATGTCTGTGTCAAAACCACATTCATGTTCCTTGGCAAGTTTGTCTTCTATACACACGATCCCACCTGCATCCTTTGACAGCTTCATTATTTCAGAAGGATGTATTACTGTGGAAGACAGAAAGACAGACAAATTTTCCCTGCTTTAGAACAGCACAGATGTTTTGAAATGGACTCTGGAATGAATGGCACAAGAAGAAAATCACCAAACTATGATGCTTACAATACCCATCAGTGCCAGGCAAATGGATGATCAGATTTTGGTATGCACTGAAACTCCACAGTCCACAAGACTCTCAGTGTGAATGTGTTAATAATGAATGTTTACCAGCCTACAACCAGCAATGTTAGCACAAGCTTTCTCAACAGCTGCAAATGTATTCATTTTTTGACATACTGATTACTGGGGCCACAACAGATATATGGGAATCCTGAAGCAGACTGACATCACATTTGACTCAGAAGAGGCAAATCTTGATTTAGTTTAAGTTTTAAATGATAGTTGGTGATCCAGCTTCTAACCTTGGTTACACCATGGAATCATGAAGGTAATCAAAAGAAAATTAAGGAAAAAGATTAAAACTGAAAGAGAAGACTTAAATACAGGAGACCTGAAAAGATGACCAAAGAGGCTTACTAGAGTGGAGATGAGGCTGGGAGACCCTGACGAAATAATGGTAAGCTATTTTTAACCTAACCACCTGTCCCATCTTTCTATCCTTAGTCTCTCTGGCTTATTTATTGGTTTAAGCAAAATGTGACTCATTTCTATTCATGGCTTCAAACTGCTTATAAGTATCAGTCTACATTCTTGAAATCTATTATTCATATATCCAGTCACACACATACATACGCCTACTGTGTGTATTCTTTAAAATTTCTCACAAAAGATTCCTCTTATCTTTACTAAAACAATTGGATCGGCTTAACTGCATTACTTAGGATACTCAAATTCTGACTACTAATTTTTAAAATGTCTTATTTTTTTACCACCATAATCTCATCTTTACACAGAAATCAATGTATGGTTCACCCATCCCAACAAACATGAAGTAATATGCAGTGCAGTTTTTGAACAGAGTTGTTATGAACACCAACAAGACTGCTATGGACAAACAGAGCAAGAGACAATCAATGATAATGCCATCATGTAAGTGAGGATAATGATAACACAGCTGACTACACAGTTTACCATTAATTACCATTAAAGGTTTACCATTAATCTGGATGTATTGCTCTTTTGGTGCACGTACTATAATCACAAAGAAATAGGTTGTCATGATGACCTTAAGTGAAAGCACAAGAAGGGTGTAGGAAATTCCTCAAGATCAAAAGTAAAAATGATTTAAGACAATGACATGATAACAGAAAGTAGTATGACAACTGAAGCACTGACATGAACTGCTGAGATTTCTCACAGCTACCAAGACTGTAGTGCAGCTAGCAACAAAGCATATCAAATAGTGGAGAGATCAGAAAGCTATGCAAGAACAGGTAGCACGAGGAGACCAAGATATCTGAGAAGGCACAAGCTTATACTAGCACAAGCAAAAAGCTCTTTGCAGGGCATGTCTGTATTAAACACAGGAACCAGACTGTGAAGTATGATATTACTAGAAAGGACTGCTGGATTCTACTAGCGCAGATTCAGTTACAAAAAAGCTGACCGTAAAATGAGTAGATGTTCTGACTACACTGACACATGTCGTACTAACATGTTTCCTGGAAAGCTGGACAACATTCATGCATGATTTTATTTCTTTTTAGAAGCTGGGGACAGAATCTTCGCAAAAAAGTATGTTCTGTGCCTCATCCAAACTAGAAAAGGGTCAGGCAGCAGTGGATCGCAGAAGGGGTTATCTGGAGTCAGGCAGTCCAGTTGAGGCATGTCCACCCAGGTCGGATGACACATCTATCTAAAGGGGACATTAGTTCATGGCTCTTGTCCTGAATTTACTGACAGGTGGCTAGAAATAATGTAAGGTCTATATTACTTTTCCTGGTATAGTTATGGGTGCCAGGACACAACCAAAGAAAAGATGCTTATGCAACTCTTAAAAGAGATTATGCAGCTGCTGTAAAATCTTGGAGGGAGCTGTCAGATACGGGTAGAACAGCTTTCTCTTGGAGATGAATAGCTGGCAAGGTTAGACTCGTTAGTAAAAGTGGATTTGATTGGGAAATTTTGTGATAGATGTGCAACCCGCAATTAGTTCTGCGTGCAAAAATCAGCAGCAGCATTTCACAAGCAGGAACTGTATTCCCATTAAAATCACTAAGACTGGGACTTTTTCACAGTGGTGAGCTAATAAATGACCTCACTGCACATCATGGAAACATGCTCCTGTATTTCCTGCACAGAATTAGCCTTTTTCTCTTTGCTGTTGTTGAATGAGGACCCTTCTGGACATGCAACATCACTCAGTCCCAAGGCAAAAACTGAGGAGAGCAGTTAAACATGATCCACCTACAAGGGGAAACGTACTTTGACAGGGAAGGTGCGCACCAGTTATTCTCAAGCCAGATGCTGTAGGGTTGCTGTAAGAGGTGTGAGTTTGGGGGTTGATTTTTTTGTTTTGTTTTGGTGGGGGGGGAGGGGTTGTGTGCAAAATTTGCCAATTTACCCTACAGGTTCAAAAAATAATGGCATTGTGGTTAGTAGTCTGACGATCATTTTATTATCATAACTATTGTTACGATATATAGTGATATATATCTGATATATATAGATACAACTATTGTTATGATGTATATTCTATATCATAACTATTGTTACATAGTCCACTAGTAAGATGTAAAAAAGGGCTGCAAACAGCTCTATACGCAGAGGTACAGAGCTGTGAATGAAGAATAGCTGATATCAAGTTTCAGAACTTAGAAATTAAGTGTAAAGGAGTTTTTACAAATTTGTATTCCACTTGTGATACTCTATGGGACAGTGCATAGTTGGGAGATCAGTGCTTGTTGAACAGAAAAAACCCCACACGCATACAAGGATACATTAAAAAAAATTACTGAATGTAAAACAAAACAACAAAACTCCCCTTTGCCCCTACAATCAAATCACCAAAATTGTACTTTGAGAGGTAGCACAGCTCAAAATTACTCCTCCCTCACTCTAGTTTCTGGCTAACACTAGCAGAAAACAGGATAGGGCATCTGCTGTTCAGAAAGAAAGAAAATGCACAGCCAATTACTCGAGAAGTAACTGCTAAAAACAAGGGAGGACGAAACTCAAGCACCAAGCTTTTACAATGATCTCGTAATAGCAGCTATCAAATACCTGGCTACATTTCAGCTCCAACAATTGGAGCTGCAGTCCCACCTCAGCAGAAGTGAGAAATACCATGCAAGTAGGTGCCAACTGAGTTTCAATCTCAAATACTTTAGTATCTCCTCCCCTGAAGGACATTTTGACCTGCAGGGGTGGTAAAAGCCTTCCTGCATGAACTCCTTATGGCTCCTTTACAACAACACATTTGCTGGGGAAACAGAGAAGCGTCTGTATTTTAGCAAAACAACCTGTTTTCCAAGTTCTAAAAATAGAAAAGAAGAAAAAAATATCTTAGAAGTGCCTGTCATTTTGAAACCACTCGTAAGCTTCTCATCCCGAGCAACACAGCCTCCCCCCTGCTAAAAATAAAACAGTACATTACAGCAACGTTTTTTGCTGGCTTCAGCCAAGGATGTGAAAACCTCCCCTCAGCGCAGACAGGCCGTAAGCTGTGAGTCAGCACTTCTCAGCATTTCTGGAAATTCCTCAGCAAAGCATCCACCCTGTAGCAGGAAGCCGCCTGTCCACTTCAGCCGGTACCCGGAAACAGGCGGGCGCTCACGGGCCTCACCTGAGCTGGGGACACTGCTTAAGCAAGCAGCACCCAAACTACCCAGTGCTCCCTGTCCCGCCAGCTGCCTGCGCTCCCCACAGAACACACTGCGCGGGGAGCAAGCGCAACTATACCCGCCTTCATGTAGTGCCAATCAACAGGAACATACAAGATTACTTTAATTAAAAAAACCCCAACAAACAACACATCGGACTAGGGCACCCTTGAGTCTCTGTGGCGCAGTTTAAATCGTACAGGCTGTCCCAGCCCAAATCAAGAGACAGCTCTGCTCCATCAGCCCCTGGCAGGATCTGTGCCCTGCTTGAAGACACCTCAACTCTTAAAACCCAGAGCCTTGCCCCACCAGGTAAAGAGGGGGTTTGCCAGTGGGGTACAGAGAAAGTGATTGCTTTGCCCTCTCAAGATGATGAACCTATGGGTTTAAGGCATCACCATGCCTGGGAGTTAAGGGAGACACGATGCCAGCTCCCTCTCTCCCTCCAGCAGTCCTTGCTTTACACAGAAAATCTATAACCCACATACAACAGAGCCTTGCGATCAGAGGACACATGCTTGTCTTGGAGATGCCCCAAATCTGCCTGCGTCTGTATGGGTTATGGTGTTGTCAGGTATCTCATCCCCACTGAGGCACAAACCAGAAGCCTCCATGGAAGTTCTAGGTGCTTGAGACTCCCAAATGTGTACAACTACCAAGGTGGACACACTGCTTTTGAAACTGAGATACAGCATGAACTCTGGTCTGTCTCTAGCTATAAAGCAGCTATTTCATAAGTACTGCCTGTGGTGAATGCAGTCGCTACATTACCCACCTCAGATGGAGCATCTACTCCTTGTTTTGCACACTTTGACAGGGCATTAAGGAGAGAGAGTAACGGAATAGGAAGTACTTTGTGAACAAGAGTAATTGCATGTTCTGACCTCTCTGGCTTACATCACATGCATTATCCAACAACCACAAATCAAGAAGGAAACTGAATATAAAGTCATTAATTTTCAGCACAAAACATATGTTAAAACTAACAGAAGAACAAGACAAATGTTAACTGTCTCCCTGCTTGTTTCTTGCTCTCATACATGTGGCTATTCCCCCAAAAAATAATCTTTTTTTTCCACTTTCTAATTAACATTTGTATAAAGGAAGCTGCCTGAAGTCGGGTACAAAGAAAAAAAAGATTATGTTTTTCTCAACTGTTTTTAAATACAGAGCACTGAGATTAAAGCGAGGCAGATAGCCAAATACCTCAGCCATCACAGTCATTAATAAATGCATTTAACATTCGTGCAGCTTTCGAATGCAGAACATCTGGTTCCAATTCCCAATCTGGCTTTTAATAAAAGTGCCTCCCCCACAATACTTTTATTATAAAGTGTTCTTTTCCTCCCCGCGCGCCCGCCC